>NW_026608938.1:7500-20000 GCF_029499605.1 Hyla sarda | reverse complement strand
TATATATATATCTATCAGGAGAGGAGTGTACAGTACAGTGTATATATCTGGAGAGGAGTATACAGTACAGTATATATATATATATCAGGAGAGGAGTGTACAGTACAGTATATATATATATCAGGAGAGGAGTGTACAGTACAGTGTATATATTAGGAGAGGAGTGTACAGTACGGTATATATATATATATATATATATATATATATATATATATATATCAGGAGAGGAGTGTACAGTACAGTGTATATATATATATATCAGGAGAGGATTGTACAGTACAGTGTATATATATATATATCAGGAGAGGAGTGTACAGTATATACATATATATATATATAGGATAGGAGTGTACAGTAGGAGTGTACAGTATATATATATAGGATAGGAGTGTACAGTATATATCTATCTATCAGGAGAGGAGTGTACAGTACAGTATATATATATATATATATATATATATATATCAGGAGAGGAGTGTACAGTACAGTGTATATATCAGGAGAGGAGTGTACAGTACAGTGTGTATATATATATATATATATATATATATATATATATATATCAGGAGAGGAGTGTACAGTACAGTATATATATATCAGGAGAGGAGTGTACAGTACAGTGTATATATCAGGAGAGGAGTGTACAGTACAGTATATATATATATATATATATATATATATATCAGGAGAGGAGTGTACAGTACAGTGTATATATCAGGAGAGGAGTGTACAGTACAGTGTGTATATATAGATATATATATATATCAGGAGAGGAGTGTACAGTACATTGTATATATATATATATATATATCAGGAGAGGAGTGTACAGTACAGTATATATATATATCAGGAGAGGAGTGTACAGTACAGTGTATATATCAGGAGAGGAGTGTACAGTACAGTGTGTATTTATAGATATATATATATCAGGAGAGGAGTGTACAGTACAGTATATATATATATCAGGAGAGGAGTGTACAGTACAGTGTATATATCAGGAGAGGAGTGTACAGTACAGTGTATATATCAGGAGAGGAGTATACAGTACAGTATATATATATATATATATATATATATATCAGGAGAGGAGTGTACAGTACAGTATATATATCAGGAGAGGAGTGTACAGTACAGTGTATATATATATATATATATATATATATCAGGAGAGGAGTGTACAGTATATATATTTATATATCAGGAGAGGAGTGTACAGTACAGTATATATATATCAGGAGAGGAGTGTACAGCACAGTATATATATATATATATATATATATATATATATATATCAGGAGAGGAGTGTACAGTACAGTGTATATATCAGGAGAGGAGTGTACAGTACAGTATATATATATATATATATATATATCAGGAGAGGAGTGTACAGTACAGTGTATATATCAGGAGAGGAGTGTACAGTACAATATATATATATATATCAGGAGAGGAGTGTACAGTACAGTGTATATATATCAGTAGAGGAGTGTACAGTGTATGTATATATATCAGGAGAGGAGTGTACAGTACAGTGTATATATATATATATATATATATATATATATATATATATATATCAGGAGAGGAGTGTACAGTACAGTGTATATATCAGGAGAGGAGTATACAGTACAGTACATATATATCAGGAGAGGAGTGTGCAGTACAGTATATATATATATATATATATATATATATCAGGAGAGGAGTGTACAGTACAGTGTATATATCAGGAGAGGAGTGTACAGTACAGTATATATATATATATATATATATATATATATATATCAGGAGAGGAGTGTACAGTACAGTGTATATATCAGGAGAGGAGTATACAGTACAGTACAGTGTATATATCAGGAGAGGAGTGTACAGTACAGTATATATATATATATATATATATATATATATATATATATCAGGAGAGGAGTGTACAGTACAGTGTATATATCAGGAGAGGAGTGTACAGTACGGTATATATATATATATATATATATATATATATATATATATCTATATATATATATATATATATCTATCAGGAGAGGAGTGTACAGTACAGTGTATATATCAGGAGAGGAGTGTACAGTACAGTGTGTATATATATATATATATATATATATATATCAGGAGAGGAGTGTACAGTACAGTATATATATATCAGGAGAGGAGTGTACAGTACAGTGTATATATCAGGAGAGGAGTGTACAGTACAGTGTATATATATATATATATATATATATATATATATATATCTATCAGGAGAGGAGAGTACAGTACAGTGTATATATATCAGGAGAGGAGTGTACAGTACAGTGTATATATCAGGAGAGGAGTGTACAGTACAGTGTATATATATATATATATATATATATCAGGAGAGGAGTGTACAGTACAGTATATATATATATATATATATATATATATATATATATATCAGGAGAGGAGTGTACAGTACAGTGTATATATCAGGAGAGGAGTGTACAGTACAGTATATATATATCAGGAGAGGAGTGTACAGTACAGTGTATATATCAGGAGAGGAGTGTACAGTACAGTGTATATATCAGGAGAGGAGTGTACAGTACAGTGTGTATATATAGATATATATATATATATATATATATATATATCAGGAGAGGAGTGTACAGTACAGTATATATATATCAGGAGAGGAGTGTACAGTACAGTGTATATATCAGGAGAGGAGTGTACAGTACAGTGTATATATATATATATATATATATATATATATATATTTATATATATATATATATATATATATATTTATATATATATATATATATATATATATATCTATCAGGAGAGGAGAGTACAGTACAGTGTATATATATCAGGAGAGGAGTGTACAGTACAGTGTATATATCAGGAGAGGAGTGTACAGTACAGTATATATATATATATATATCAGGAGAGGAGTGTACAGTACAGTGTATATATCAGGAGAGGAGTGTACAGTACAGTATATATATATCAGGAGAGGAGTGTACAGTACAGTGTATATATCAGGAGAGGAGTGTACAGTACAGTGTATATATATATATATATATCTATCAGGAGAGGAGAGTACAGTACAGTGTATATATATCAGGAGAGGAGTGTACAGTACAGTGTATATATCAGGAGAGGAGTATACAGTACAGTACATATATATCAGGAGAGGAGTGTACAGTACAGTATATATATATATATATATATATATATATCAGGAGAGGAGTGTACAGTACAGTGTATATGTCAGGAGAGGAGTGTTCTGTACAGTATATATATATATATATATCAGGAGAGGAGTGTACAGTACAGTGTATATATCAGGAGTATACAGTACAGTATATATATATATCAGGAGAGGAGTGTACAGTACAGTATATATATATCAGGAGAGGAGTGTACAGCACAGTGTATATATCAGTAGAGGAGTGTACAGTACGGTATATATATATATATATATATATCAGGAGAGGAGTGTACAGTACAGTGTATATATCAGTAGAGGAGTGTACAGTACAGTATATATATATATATATATATATCAGGAGAGGAGTGTACAGTACAGTGTATATATCAGGAGAGGAGTGTACAGTACAGTGTATATATATATATATATATATATCAGGAGAGGAGTGTACAGTACAGTATATATATATATATATATATATATATATATCTATCAGGAGAGGAGTGTACAGTGTATATATATATCAGGAGAGGAGTGTACAGTACAGTGTATATATCAGGAGAGGAGTGTACAGTACAGTATATATATATATATATTTATATATATCAGGAGGAGAGGAGTGTACAGTACAGTGTATATATCTGGAGAGGAGTATACAGTACAGTATATATATATATATATATATATATATATATCAGGAGAGGAGTGTACAGTACAGAATATATATATATATGTATATATATATATATATATATATATATATCAGGAGAGGAGTGTACAGTACAGTGTATATATCAGGAGAGGAGTGTACAGTACGGTATATATATATATATATATATATATATATATCAGGAGAGGAGTGTACAGTACAGTGTATATATCAGGAGGGGAGTGTACAGTACAGTGTGTATTTATAGATATATATATATCAGGAGAGGAGTGTACAGTACAGTATATATATATCAGGAGAGGAGTGTACAGTACAGTGTATATATCAGGAGAGGAGTGTGCAGTACAGTGTATATATCAGGAGAGGAGTATACAGTACAGTATATATATATATATATATATATATATCAGGAGAGGAGTGTACAGTACAGTATATATATCAGGAGAGGAGTGTACAGTACAGTGTATATATATATATATATATATATCAGGAGAGGAGTGTACAGTATATATATTTATATATCAGGAGAGGAGTGTACAGTACAGTATATATATATCAGGAGAGGAGTGTACAGCACAGTATATATATATATATATATATATATATATATATATCAGGAGAGGAGTGTACAGTACAGTGTATATATCAGGAGAGGAGTGTACAGTACAGTATATATATATATATATATATATATATATATATATCAGGAGAGGAGTGTACAGTACAGTGTATATATCAGGAGAGGAGTGTACAGTACAATATATATATATATATATCAGGAGAGGAGTGTACAGTACAGTGTATATATATCAGTAGAGGAGTGTACAGTGTATGTATATATATCAGGAGAGGAGTGTACAGTACAGTGTATATATATATATATATATATCAGGAGAGGAGTGTACAGTACAGTGTATATATCAGGAGAGGAGTATACAGTACAGTACATATATATCAGGAGAGGAGTGTACAGTACAGTATATATATATATATATATATATATATCAGGAGAGGAGTGTACAGTACAGTGTATATATCAGGAGAGGAGTGTACAGTACAGTATATATATATATATATATATATATATATATCAGGAGAGGAGTGTACAGTACAGTGTATATATCAGGAGAGGAGTGTACAGTACGGTATATATATATATATATATATATATATATATATCTATATATATATATATATATCTATCAGGAGAGGAGTGTACAGTACAGTGTATATATCAGGAGAGGAGTGTACAGTACAGTGTGTATATATATATATATATATATATATATATGATATCAGGAGAGGAGTGTACAGTACAGTATATATATATCAGGAGAGGAGTGTACAGTACAGTGTATATATCAGGAGAGGAGTGTACAGTACAGTGTATATATATATATATATATATATATATATATCTATCAGGAGAGGAGAGTACAGTACAGTGTATATATATCAGGAGAGGAGTGTACAGTACAGTGTATATATCAGGAGAGGAGTGTACAGTACAGTATATATATATATATATATATATATCAGGAGAGGAGTGTACAGTACAGTGTATATATCAGGAGAGGAGTGTACAGTACAGTGTATATATCAGGAGAGGAGTGTACAGTACGGTATATATATCAGGAGAGGAGTGTACAGTACAGTATATATATATATCAGGAGAGGAGTGTACAGTACAGTATATATATATATCAGGAGAGGAGTGTACAGTACAGTGTATATATATATCAGGAGAGGAGTGTACAGTACAGTGTATATATATCAGGAGAGGAGTGTACAGTGTATGTATATATATCAGGAGAGGAGTGTACAGTACAGTGTATATATATATATATATATATATATATATATCAGGAGAGGAGTGTACAGTACAGTGTATATTTATCAGGAGAGGAGTGTACAGTACAGTGTATATATCAGGAGAGGAGTATACAGTACAGTATATTTATATATCAGGCGAGGAGTGCACAGTGTGTATATAGATATATATATATCAGGAGAGGAGTGTACAGTATATATATATATATATATATATATATATATATATCAGGAGAGGAGTGTACAGTACAGTATATATATATATATATATATATATATATATATATATATCAGGAGAGGAGTGTACAATACAGTATATATAGAGATATATATATATATCAGGAGAGGAGTGTAAAGTACAGTGTATATATCAGGAGAGGAGTGTACAGTACAGTATATATATATATCAGGAAAGGAGTGTACAGTACAGTATATATATATATATATATATATATATATATATATATATATATATATTAGGAGAGGAGTGTACAGTACAGTGTATATATCAGGAGAGGAGTGTACAGAACAGTATATATATATATATATCAGGAGAGGAGTGTACAGTAGAGTAGGAGAGGAGTGTACAGTGTATGTATATATATCAGGAGAGGAGTGTACAGTACAGTGTATATATATATATATATATAATATATCAGGAGAGGAGTGTACAGTACAGTGTATATATATCAGGAGAGGAGTGTACAGTACAGTGTATATATCAGGAGAGGAGTATACAGTACAGTATATTTATATATCAGGCGAGGAGTGCACAGTGTGTATATAGATATATATATATATATCAGGAGAGGAGTGTACAGTATATATATATATATATATATATATATATATATATATATATATATATTTCAGGAGAGGAGTGTACAATACAGATATATATATAGATATATATATATCAGGAAAGGAGTGTACAGTACAGTGTATATATCAGGAGAGGGGGTGTACAGTACAGTATATATATATATATCAGGAGAGGAGTGTACAGTACAGTATATAATATATATATATATATACTATATATATATATATATATATATATCAGGAGAGGAGTGTACAGTACAGTGTATATATCAGGAGAGGAGTGTACAGTACAGTGTATATATCAGGAGAGGAGTATACAGTACAGTATATATGTATATCAGGAGAGGAGTGTACAGTACAGTATATATATATATATATATATATATATCAGGAGAGGAGTGTACAGTACAGTGTATATATCAGGAGAGGAGAGTACAGTACAGTGTATATATATCAGGAGAGGAGTGTACAGTACAGTGTATATATCAGGAGAGGAGTATACAGTACAGTATATATGTATATCAGGAGAGGAGTGTACAGTACAGTATGTATGTATATCAGGAGAGGAGTGTACAGTATATATATATATATATATCAGGAGAGGAGTGTACAGTACAGTGTATATATATATCAGGAGAGGAGTGTACAGTACAGTATATATATATCAGGAGAGGAATGTACAGTACAGTATTTATATATATCAGGAGAGGAGTGTACAGTACAGTGTATATATCTATCAGAAGAGGAGTGTACAGTACAGTGTATATATCAGGAGAGAAGTGTACAGTACAGTATATATATATATATATATATATATATATTATATATATATATATATATCAGGAGAGGAGTGTACAGTACATTGTATATATCTATCCGGAGAGGAGTGTACAGTACAGTGTATATATCAGGAGAGGAAGTGTACAGTACAGTGTATATATATATATATATATATATATATATATATATATATCAGGAGAGGAGTGAGCAGTACAGTGTATATATCAGGAGAGGAGTGTACAGTACAGTATATATATATCAGGATAGGAGTGTACAGTACAGTATATATATATATATATATATATATCAGGATAGGAGTGTACAGTACAGTATATATATATCTATCAGGAGAGGAGTGTACAGTACAGTGTATATATCAGGAGAGGAGTGTACAGTACAATATATATATATATATATATATATATATATATATCAGGAGAGGAGTGTACAGTACAGTGTATATATATCAGGAGAGGAGTGTACAATGTATGTATATATATCAGGAGAGGAGTGTACAGTACAGTGTATATATATATATATATCAGGAGAGGAGTGTACAGTACAGTGTATATATATCAGGAGAGGAGTGTACAGTACAGTGTATATATCAGGAGAGGAGTATACAGTACAGTATATATATATCAGGAGAGGTAGTGTACAGTACAGTAAATATATATCAGGCGAGAAGTGCACAGTGTGTATATAGATATATATATATATATCAGGAGAGGAGTGTACAGTACAGTGTATATATCAGGAGAGGAGTGTACAGTACAATATATATATATATATATATATATATATATATATATATATATATATGTATATATCAGAAGAGGAGTGTACAGTACAGTATATATATATATATCAGGAGAGGAGTGTACAGTACAGTGTATATATCAGGAGAGGAGTGTACAGTACAGTGTGTATATATAGATATATATATCAGGAGAGGAGTGTACAGTACAGTATATATATATATATATATATATATATATATCAGTAGAGGAGTGTACAGTACAGTGTATATATCAGGAGAGGAGTGTACAGTACGGGTATATATATATATATCAGGAGAGGAGTGTACAGTACAGTGTATATATCAGGAGAGGAGGGTACAGTACAGTGTATATATATAATATATATATATATATATATATATATCAGGAGAGGAGTGTACAGTTTATATATATATATATATTTATATATCAGGAGAGGAGTGTACAGTACAGTATATATATATTATTTATATATATATATATATATATCTATCAGGAGAGGAGTATACAGTACAGTATATATATATATATATATATATATATATATATATATATATATATCAGGAGAGGAGTGTACAGTACAGTGTATATATATATCAGGAGAGGAGTGTACAGTGTATATATCAGGAGAGGAGTGTACAGTACAGTATATATATATATATATATATATATATATATTATATATCAGGAGAGGAAAGTACAGTACAGTATATATATATATATATATCAGGAGAGGAGTATACAGTACAGTATATATATATATATATATATATATATATATATATCAGGAGAGGAAAGTACAGTACAGTATATATATATATATATCAGGAGAGGAGTATACAGTACAGTATATATATATATATATATATATATATATATATATATATATATATCTATCAGGAGAGGAGTGTACAGTACAGTGTATATATATATATATATCAGGAGAGGAGTGTACAGTGTATATATCAGGAGAGGAGTGTACAGTACAGTATATATATATATCAGGAGAGGAATGTACAGTACAGTATATATATATATCAGGAGAAGAGTGTACAGTACAGCGTATATATATCAGGAGAGGAGTGTACAGTACATTGTATATATCTATCCGGAGAGGAGTGTACAGTACAGTGTATATATCAGGAGAGGAGTGTACAGTACAGTGTATATATATATATATCAGGAGAGAAGTGTGCAGTACAGTGTATATATCAGGAGAGGAGTGTACAGTACAGTATATATATATATATCAGGATAGGAGTGTACAGTACAGTATATATATATATATATATATATATATCAGGATAGGAGTGTACAGTACAAAATATATCTATCTATCAGGAGAGGAGTGTACAGTACTGTATATATATATATATAAATATATATATATATATATCAGGAGAGGAGTGTACAGTACAGTGTATATATCAGGAGAGGAGTGTACAGTACAATATAAATATATATATATATATATATATATATATATCAGAAGAGGAGTGTACAGTACAGTGTATATATATCAGGAGAGGAGTGTACAGTGTATGTATATATATCAGGAGAGGAGTGTACAGTACAGTGTATATATATATATATATATATTTATATATATATATATCAGGAGAGGAGTGTACAGTACAGTGTATATATATCAGGAGAGGAGTGTACAGTACAGTGTATATATCAGGAGAGGAGTATACAGTACAGTTTATATATATATCAGGCGAGAAGTGCACCGTGTGTATATAGATATATATATATATCAGGAGAGGAGTGTACAGTATATATATATATATATATATATATATATATATATCAGGAGAGGAGTGTACAGTACAGTATATATATATATATATATATATATCAGGAGAGGAGTGTACAATACAGTATATATATATATATATCAGGAAAGGAGTGTACAGTACAGTGTATATATCAGGAGAGGAGTGTCCAGTACAGTATATATATATATATATATATATATATATATATATATATATATAATATATCAGGATAGGAGTGTACAGTACAGTATATATATATCAGGATAGGAGTGTACAGTACAGTATATATATATATATCTATCTATCAGGAGAGGAGTGTACAGTACAGTATATATATATCAGGATAGGAGTGTACAGTACAGTATATATATATATATATATATATATATATCAGGAAAGGAGTGTACAGTAAAGTGTATATATCAGGAGAGGAGTGTACAGTACAGTATATATATATATCAGGATAGGAGTGTACAGTACAGTATATATATATATATCAGGAGAGGAGTGTACAGTACAGTGTATATATCAGGAGAGGAGTGTACAGTACAGTGTGTATATATAGATATATATATATCAGGAGAGGAGTGTACAGTACAGTATATATATATCAGGAGAGGAGTGTACAGTACAGTGTATATATCAGGAGAGGAGTATACAGTACAGTATATATATATATATATATTATATATATATATCAGGAGAGGAGTGTACAGTACAGTGTATATATATATATATATATCAGGAGAGGAGTGTACAGTACAGTGTATATATCAGGAGAGGAGTGTACAGTACGGTATATATATATATATCAGGAGTGTACAGTACAGTGTATATATCAGGAGAGGGAGTGTACAGTATATATATATATATATATATATATATATATATTTATATATCAGGAGAGGAGTGTACAGTACAGTATAATATATATTATATATATATCAGGATAGGAGTGTACAGTACAGTATATATATATATATATCAGGATATGAGTGTACAGTACAGTATATATATATATATATCTATCAGGAGAGGAGTGTACAGTACAGTATATATATATATATATATATATATATATATATATATATATATATATATCAGGAGAGGAGTGTACAGTACAGTGTGTATATCAGGAGAGGAGTGTACAGTACAATATATATATATATATATATATATATATATATATATATATATCAGGAGAGGAGTGTACAGTACAGTGTATATATCAGGAGAGGAGTGTACAGTACAGTGTGTATATATAGATATATATATCAGGAGAGGAGTGTACAGTACAGTATATATATATCAGGAGAGGAGTGTACAGTACAGTGTATATATCAGGAGAGGAGTGTACAGTACAGTGTGTATATATATATATCAGGAGAGGAGTGTACAGTACAGTGTATATATCAGGAGAGGAGTATACAGTACAGTATATATATATATATATATATATCAGGAGAGGAGTGTACAGTACAGTATATATATACATATATATATATATATATATATATATATATATCAGGAGAGGAGTGTACAGTACAGTGTATATATCAGGAGAGGAGTGTACAGTACAGTGTGTATATATAGATATATATATCAGGAGAGGAGTGTACAGTACAGTATATATATATATCAGGAGAGGAGTGTACAGTACAGTGTATATATCAGGAGAGGAGTGTACAGTACAGTGTGTATATATATATATATTCAGGAGAGGAGTGTACAGTACAGTGTATATATCAGGAGAGGAGTATACAGTACAGTATATATATATATATATATATATATATATATATATCAGGAGAGGAGTGTACAGTACAGTATATATATATACATATATACATATATATATATATATATATATATATATATCAGGAGAGGAGTGTACAGTACAGTGTATATATCAGGAGAGGAGTGTACAGTACAGTGTATATATATATATATATATATATATATATCAGGAGAGGAGTGTACAGTATATATATATATATATATCTATATATATATATATATCAGGAGAGGAGTGTACAGTATATATATATATATATATATATATATATATATCAGGAGAGGAGTGTACAGTACAGTACAGTATATATATATATATATATAAGGAGAGGATTATACAGTACAGTATATATATATATCAGGAGAGGAGTGTACAGTACAGTGTATATATCAGGAGAGGAGTGTACAGTACAGTATATATATATATATATATATATATATATCAGGAGAGGAGTGTACAGTACAGTGAAAATATATATCAGGAGAGGAGTGTACAGTGTATATATCAGGAGAGGAGTGTACAGTACAGTATATATATATATATATATCAGGAGAGGAATGTACAGTACAGTATATATATATCAGGAGAGGAGTGTACAGTACAGTGTATATATCTATCAGAAGAGGAGTGTACAGTACAGTGTATATATCAGGAGAGGAGTGAACAGTACAGTGTATATATATATATCAGGAGAGGAGTGTGCAGTACAGTGTATATATCAGGAGAGGAGTGTACAGTAAAGTATATATATATATATATATATATATATATATATATATATCAGGATAGGAGTGTACAGTACAGTATATATATATATCAGGATAGGAGTGTACAGTACAGTATATAT
>NW_026608938.1:0-5000 GCF_029499605.1 Hyla sarda | reverse complement strand
ATAATATATCAGGAGAGGAGTGTACAGTACAGTGTATATATATCAGGAGAGGAGTGTACAGTACAGTGTATATATCAGGAGAGGAGTATACAGTACAGTATATATGTATCAGGCGAGAAGTGCACAGTGTGTATATAGATATATATTATATATATCAGTAGAGGAGTGTACAGTATATATATATATAATATATATCAGAAGAGGAGTGTACAGTACAGTATATATATATATATATATCAGGAGAGGAGTGTACAATACAGTATATATATATATATCAGGAAAGGAGTGTACAGTACAGTGTATATATCAGGAGAGGAGTGTACAGTACAGTATATATATATATATATATATATCAGGATAGGAGTGTACAGTACAGTATATATATCAGGATAGGAGTGTACAGTACAGTATATATATATCTATCAGGAGAGGAGTGTACAGTACAGTATATATATATATATCAGGATAGGAGTGTACAGTACAGTATATATATATATATATCAGGAAAGGAGTGTACAGTACAGTGTATATATCAGGAGAGGAGTGTACAGTACAGTATATATATATATATATATATCAGGATAGGAGTGTACAGTACAGTATATATATATATCAGGAGAGGAGTGTACAGTACAGTGTATATATCAGGAGAGGAGTGTACAGTACAGTGTGTATATATAGATATATATATCAGGAGAGGAGTGTACAGTACAGTATATATATATATCAGGAGAGGAGTGTACAGTACAGTGTATATATCAGGAGAGGAGTGTACAGTACAGTGTATATATATATATCAAGAGAGGAGTGTACAGTATAGTGTATATATCAGGAGAGGAGTATACAGTACAGTATATATATATATATATATATATATATATATATATATATATCTATATCAGGAGAGGAGTGTACAGTACAGTATATATATATATATCAGGAGAGGAGTGTACAGTACAGTATATATATATCAGGAGAGGAATGTACAGTACAGTGTATATATATATATATATATATATATATATATCAGGAGAGGAGTGTACAGTACAGTGTATATATCAGGAGAGGAGTGTACAGTACAGTACATATATATATATCAGGAGAGGAGTGTACAGTACAGTATATATAATATATATATATATATATATATATATATATCAGGAGAGGAGTGTACAGTACAGTAATATATATATCAGGAGAGGAGTGTACAGTACAGTGTGTATATATAGATATATATATATCAGGAGAGGAGTGTACAGTACAGTATATATCTATCAGGAGAGGAGTGTACAGTACAGTGTATATATCAGGAGAGGAGTGTACAGTACAGTGTATATATATATATATATATATATCAGGAGAGGAGTGTACAGTACAGTGTATATATCAGGAGAGGAGTATACAGTACAGTATATATATATATATATATATTATCAGGAGAGGAGTGTACAGTACAGTATATATATATATATATCAGGAGAGGATAGTTCAGTACAGTGTATATATCAGGAGAGGAGTGTACAGTACAGTATATATATACATATATATATATATATATATATATCAGGAGAGGAGTGTACAGTACAGTGTATATATCAGGAGAGGAGTGTACAGTACAGTGTATATATATATATATATATATATATATATATATATATATATCAGGAGAGGATTATACAGTACAGTATATATATATATATATCAGGAGAGGAGTGTACAGTACAGTGTATATATATATATATCAGGAGAGGAGTGTACAGTGTATATATCAGGAGAGGAGTGTACAGTACAGTATATATATATATCAGGAGAGGAATGTACAGTACAGTATATATATATATATCAGGAGAGGAGTGTACAGTACAGTGTATATATCAATCAGAAGAGGAGTGCTACAGTACAGTGTATATATCAGCAGAGGAGTGTACAGTACAGTATATATATATATATATAATATATATATATATATATATCTATCAGGAGAGGAGTGTACAGTACATTGTATATATCAATCCGGAGAGGAGTGTACAGTACAGTGTATATATCAGGAGAGGAGTGAACAGTACAGTGTATATATATATCAGGAGAGGAGTGTGCAGTACAGTGTATATATCAGGAGAGGAGTGTACAGTACAGTGTATATATATATCAGGAGAGGAGTGCGCAGTACAGTGTATATATCAGGAGAGGAGTGTACAGTATATATATATATTATATATCAGGATAGGAGTGTACAGTACAGTATATATATATATATATATATATATATATATATATATATCAGGATAGGAGTGTACATTATATATATATATATATATATATATATATCAGGAGAGGAGTGTACAGTACAGTATGTATGTATGTATATATATATATATATATATATATATCAGGATAGGAGTGTACAGTACAGTATATATATATATATATATATCAGGAGAGGAGTGTACAGTACAGTGTATATATTAAGAGAGGAGTGTGCAGTACATAATATATATATATATATATATATATATATATATATATATATATATGTCAGGAGAGGAGTGTACAGTACAGTGTATATATATCAGGAGAAGAGTGCACAGTGTATGTATATATATCAGGAGAGGAGTGTACAGTACAGTGTATATATATATCAGGAGAGGAGTGTACAGTACAGTGTATATATATCAGGAGAGGAGTATACAGTACTATATATATATATATCAGGAGAGGAGTGTACAGTACAGTGTATATATCAAGAGAGGAGTATACAGTACAGTATATATATATCAGGCTAGGAGTGCACAGAATGTATATAGATATATATATATATCAGGAGAGGAGTGTACAGTATATATATATATATATATATATATATATATATATATATATATCAGGAGAGGAGTGTACAGTACAGTATATATATATATATATATATATATATATATATATATATATATACATCAGGAGAGGATTGTACAGTACAGTATATATATATATATATATATATATATATATATCTATCTATCTATCAGGAAAGGAGTGTACAGTACAGTGTATATATCAGGAGAGGAGTGTACAGTACAGTATATATATGTATATATGTATATATAAGGAGAGGCGTGTACAGTACAGTATATATATATATATATATATATATATCAGGAGAGGAGTGTACAGTACAGTGTATATATCAGGAGAGGAGTGTACAGTACAGTGTGTATATATAGATATATATATATATATATCAGGAGAGGAGTGTACAGTACAGTGTATATATATATCAGGAGAGGAGTGTACAGTACAGTGTACTATATCAGGAGAGGAGTATACAGTACAGAATATATATATATCAGGCGAGAAGTGCACAGTGTGTATATAGATATATATATATATATATCAGGAGAGGAGTGTACAGTATATATATATATATATATATATATATATAAGGAGAGGAGTGTACAGTACAATATATATACATATATATATATATCAGGAGAGGAGTGTACAATACAGTATATATATATATATATATATATATCAGGAAAGGAGTGTACAGTACAGTGTATATATCAGGAGAGTGGTGTACAGTACAGTATAATATATATATATATATATATATATATATATATATATATAAATAAATATATCAGGAGAGGAGTGTACAGTACAGTGTATATATCAGGAGAGGAGTGTACAGTACAGTGTGTATATATAGATATATATATCAGGAGAGGAGTGTACAGTACAGTATATATATAATATATCAGGAGAGGAGTGTACAGTACAGTGTATATATCAGGAGAGGAGTGTACCAGTACGGTATATATATATATATATATATATATATATCAGGAGAGGAGTGTACAGTACAGTGTATATGTATATATTATATATATATATTTATATATATATATCAGGAGAGGAAGTGTACAGTATATATATATATATATATATATTTATATATCAGGAGAGGAGTGTACAGTACAGTATATATATATATATATATATATATATATATATCAGGAGAGGAGTATACAGTACAGTATATATACATATATATATATCAGGAGAGGAGTGTACAGTACAGTATATATATATATCAGGAGAGGAGTGTACAGTGTATATATCAGGAGAGGAGTGTACAGTATATAAATATCAGGAGAGGAATGTACAGTACAGTATATATATATATCAGGAGAGGAGTGTACAGTACAGTGTATATATCTATCAGAAGAGGAGTGTACAGTACAGTGTATATATCAGGAGAGGAGTGTACAGTACAGTATATATATATATATATATATATCAGGAGAGGAGTGTACAGTACATTGTATATATCTATCCGGAGAGGAGTGTACAGTACAGTGTATATATCAGGAGAGGAGTGTACAGTACAGTGTATATATATATCAGGAGAGAAGTGTGCAGTACAGTGTATATATCAGGAGAGGAGTGTACAGTACAGTATATATATATATATCAGGATAGGAGTGTACAGTACAGTATATATATATATATATATATATATATATATATATATATCAGGAGAGGAGTATACAGTACAGTATATATATATATATATATATATATATATATATATATCAGGAGAGGAGTGTACAGTACAGTGTATATATATATATCAGGAGAGGAGTGTACAGTACAGTGTATATATATATATATATATATAATATATATATATCAGGAGAGGAAGTGTACAGTATATATATATATATATATATATATATATATTTATATATCAGGAGAGGAGTGTACAGTACAGTATGTATATATATATATATATATATATATATATGTATCAGGAGAGGAGTATACAGTACAGTATATATATATATATATATATCAGGAGAGGAGTGTACAGTACAGTGTATATATATCAGGAGAGGAGTGTACAGTGTATATATCAGGAGAGGAGTGTACAGTATATATATATCAGGAGAGGAATGTACAGTACAGTATATATATATATCAGGAGAGGAGTGTACAGTACATTG
>NW_026608937.1:0-47239 GCF_029499605.1 Hyla sarda | reverse complement strand
AAAGTACAGAGGGTTAGGCTATGCTATTGTGCACCTACCTGATGCATCAGAAGGTGCGAGGCCCTTGCTAAATTCTGTGCACAGACTTTGAGATCTATGCTTTAGACTGTATCTAAACCTGCTCCAACATGGACTGACATTCTGGCCTACTTTCAGCCGATGCGACTTGTCTGTCGCTGAACAGTCGCTTTTTATGTATTCAGCACCTATGTATAATGTTGTAAAAATGCTCTAGAAGCTAAAGTCGCAGAAATGTCACACATATTTGGCCTGCAACTTTCTGTGCGACAAATTCAGACAAGAAAAATCAGTATAAATCCTTAGAAAATTATCCCCCAGTGTCTCCATCTGCTGGCGGTATTGAATAAGCATTGCTGCACTGATGGGGTATGCATTAGACGAAAAAAAAGAAGAAAAAGAAGAATAATACGCCCAGAAAAGAGGCGAAAAGGAGAAAAACGTAAAAAAACGTGAAAAAAAAGTAAGAGGAGGAGAAGGGAAAAAAGGTGGAAATGGGTTTAAAAGTGATTTCGGCGGAGAAATATATATATATATATATATATATATATATATATATATATATGCGCACACACACACATAGATATAAACGTATTCTCCGTTGAGATATTGCAGCCGCTGCTGTGTCCAGGCCCAGGAGCCTTAGCACTGTGCTGTGATGTCACTCAATACCACTGACATCACTAGGTGTAAACAACATCTCTCCTTTGCTGTGTATGTGACTATGGAGCTGTTTGGTGATGTCGTCTATTACGGCCTTCATAGAAGCAACAGGAGATTGTTGCATCCATCTTGAACCCTCAGAACTACAGTGCTATGATGTCACTCACTTCCACAGGCCTTGCAGAGTGTAAACAACAACAACCCAGCTTTGTTGTGTATGTAACCAAAGGGATTTGTGATGTCACCTAGAACCTTCACAGCAGCGACAGCTTTATGAGGAGCATCAGCACTGCTCTGCCTGAGCAGAACCATCACCGCCATAGGTTGTCAAATAACCCGGATTTAACCCACACAGGTAAGTCCAATGGGGTGCAGGCATGTCCTCTATGCTTACAGCTTCCCGTGGGTGTTGGTTTGATACCGTTTGGGGACAGCCAAGGAGGCATCTGCAGGCAACAAAGGTAGGTGTGTGCTTGTGTGTGTGTTTCCTATGCAGATCCTAAGCCCAGTGTCACATGCAAGTAGGAGGAGTAAGAAGGGTTCCTGGCAAATCCGGGTTATGGATTGCATTTAAAAAGGCCCCGTGGGAGTGCAATGGGCCCCTGTCTTGCTGCTTAGCAATAATGGTATGGGTTTAGGTTCTGCTGTGTGTACTGGTGGTTGACTGCCCCCCAGCCCAGAGTGTGCATGGAAAATTGTCTGGCAGCCTCCCTGACAGCAAGCAGTGATAGTGCCCATGAAGGGGACCTTGTTGGGCCCGCCCCTTTCACGGTTATCGCTTCTCGGCCTTTTGGCTAAGATCAAGTGTAGTATCTGTTCTTATCAGTTTAATATCTGATACGTCCCCTATCTGGGGACCATATATTAAATGGATTTTTGAGAACGGGGGCCGATTTCGAAGCTTGCTTCCGTCGCCCTATGCATTGACCCGATATGGCAGTATCTTCGGGTACAGTGCACCACCCCCTTACAGGGTTAAAAAGAAAGATTCCTACTTTCATTGCTACCTGCTTGCTGGCTAGCCAGCTAGCCAGCCCTGTGGGCCTTGCTGCTGCTGCAGCCAAAAAACAAAAGGTGGTGCTGCTGCTGCTTCTGCTGCTTCTGCTTCTGCTTGTGTCTGGCCCCTGTTGGAGCGTCCAGGCACAGGACTTCTGCTGCTGCTGACTAAATGGCCTCCTTAATTGGATCATTTGAGTAGCCAGCACACCTGTGCAGGTAGGGCATGACATGATAGGCAGCTGCCTTGATAGCGGGTGGGTGCTGAATGTTCCTAATTGACAAAATAAGATTAATGCTTATGAAGAAATATAAAATCTCATCCCTTCCCCAATATCGCGCCACACCCCTACCCCTTAATTCCCTGGTTGAACGTGATGGACATATGTCTTTTTTCGACCGTACTAACTATGTAACTATGTAACATAACATGGGGGGGGGGTCTCCTGGCTGTTCACACAGGTGTGTCATTGCTGTACATTGACCATGCATTGCTTCTGTGGTATTGCAAAGGCAAAGACAAATGCTTCCAGCCATCCATTGCACTAATGGATTGGTCATCAGCTGGCTGTCTATGTCCCGCATCAATATAGACCAAAGTACAGAGGGTTAGGCTATGCTATTGTGCACCTACCTGATGCATCAGAAGGTGCGAGGCCCTTGCTAAATTCTGTGCACAGACTTTGAGATCTATGCTTTAGACTGTATCTAAACCTGCTCCAACATGGACTGACATTCTGGCCTACTTTCAGCCGATGCGACTTGTCTGTCGCTGAACAGTCGCTTTTTATGTATTCAGCACCTATGTATAATGTTGTAAAAATGCTCTAGAAGCTAAAGTCGCAGAAATGTCACACATATTTGGCCTGCAACTTTCTGTGCGACAAATTCAGACAGGAAAAATCAGTATAAATCCTTAGAAAATTATCCCCCAGTGTCTCCATCTGCTGGCGGTATTGAATAAGCATTGCTGCACTGATGGGGTATGCATTAGACGAAAAAAAAGAAGAAAAAGAAGAATAATACGCCCAGAAAAGAGGCGAAAAGGAGAAAAACGTAAAAAAACGTGAAAAAAAAGTAAGAGGAGGAGAAGGGAAAAAAAGGTGGAAATGGGTTTAAAAGTGATTTCGGCGGAGAAATATATATATATATATATATATATATATATATATATATATATATGCGCACACACACACATAGATATAAACGTATTCTCCGTTGAGATATTGCAGCCGCTGCTGTGTCCAGGCCCAGGAGCCTTAGCACTGTGCTGTGATGTCACTCAATACCACTGACATCACTAGGTGTAAACAACATCTCTCCTTTGCTGTGTATGTGACTATGGAGCTGTTTGGTGATGTCGTCTATTACGGCCTTCATAGAAGCAACAGGAGATTGTTGCATCCATCTTGAACCCTCAGAACTACAGTGCTATGATGTCACTCACTTCCACAGGCCTTGCAGAGTGTAAACAACAACAACCCAGCTTTGTTGTGTATGTAACCAAAGGGATTTGTGATGTCACCTAGAACCTTCACAGCAGCGACAGCTTTATGAGGAGCATCAGCACTGCTCTGCCTGAGCAGAACCATCACCGCCATAGGTTGTCAAATAACCCGGATTTAACCCACACAGGTAAGTCCAATGGGGTGCAGGCATGTCCTCTATGCTTACAGCTTCCCGTGGGTGTTGGTTTGATACCGTTTGGGGACAGCCAAGGAGGCATCTGCAGGCAACAAAGGTAGGTGTGTGCTTGTGTGTGTGTTTCCTATGCAGATCCTAAGCCCAGTGTCACATGCAAGTAGGAGGAGTAAGAAGGGTTCCTGGCAAATCCGGGTTATGGATTGCATTTAAAAAGGCCCCGTGGGAGTGCAATGGGCCCCTGTCTTGCTGCTTAGCAATAATGGTATGGGTTTAGGTTCTGCTGTGTGTACTGGTGGTTGACTGCCCCCCAGCCCAGAGTGTGCATGGAAAATTGTCTGGCAGCCTCCCTGACAGCAAGCAGTGATAGTGCCCATGAAGGGGACCTTGTTGGGCCCGCCCCTTTCACGGTTATCGCTTCTCGGCCTTTTGGCTAAGATCAAGTGTAGTATCTGTTCTTATCAGTTTAATATCTGATACGTCCCCTATCTGGGGACCATATATTAAATGGATTTTTGAGAACGGGGGCCGATTTCGAAGCTTGCTTCCGTCGCCCTATGCATTGACCCGATATGGCAGTATCTTCGGGTACAGTGCACCACCCCCTTACAGGGTTAAAAAGAAAGATTCCTACTTTCATTGCTACCTGCTTGCTGGCTAGCCAGCTAGCCAGCCCTGTGGGCCTTGCTGCTGCTGCAGCCAAAAAACAAAAGGTGGTGCTGCTGCTGCTTCTGCTGCTTCTGCTTCTGCTTGTGTCTGGCCCCTGTTGGAGCGTCCAGGCACAGGACTTCTGCTGCTGCTGACTAAATGGCCTCCTTAATTGGATCATTTGAGTAGCCAGCACACCTGTGCAGGTAGGGCATGACATGATAGGCAGCTGCCTTGATAGCGGGTGGGTGCTGAATGTTCCTAATTGACAAAATAAGATTAATGCTTATGAAGAAATATAAAATCTCATCCCTTCCCCAATATCGCGCCACACCCCTACCCCTTAATTCCCTGGTTGAACGTGATGGACATATGTCTTTTTTCGACCGTACTAACTATGTAACTATGTAACATAACATGGGGGGGGGGGGTCTCCTGGCTGTTCACACAGGTGTGTCATTGCTGTACATTGACCATGCATTGCTTCTGTGGTATTGCAAAGGCAAAGACAAATGCTTCCAGCCATCCATTGCACTAATGGATTGGTCATCAGCTGGCTGTCTATGTCCCGCATCAATATAGACCAAAGTACAGAGGGTTAGGCTATGCTATTGTGCACCTACCTGATGCATCAGAAGGTGCGAGGCCCTTGCTAAATTCTGTGCACAGACTTTGAGATCTATGCTTTAGACTGTATCTAAACCTGCTCCAACATGGACTGACATTCTGGCCTACTTTCAGCCGATGCGACTTGTCTGTCGCTGAACAGTCGCTTTTTATGTATTCAGCACCTATGTATAATGTTGTAAAAATGCTCTAGAAGCTAAAGTCGCAGAAATGTCACACATATTTGGCCTGCAACTTTCTGTGCGACAAATTCAGACAGGAAAAATCAGTATAAATCCTTAGAAAATTATCCCCCAGTGTCTCCATCTGCTGGCGGTATTGAATAAGCATTGCTGCACTGATGGGGTATGCATTAGACGAAAAAAAAGAAGAAAAAGAAGAATAATACGCCCAGAAAAGAGGCGAAAAGGAGAAAAACGTAAAAAAACGTGAAAAAAAAGTAAGAGGAGGAGAAGGGAAAAAAAGGTGGAAATGGGTTTAAAAGTGATTTCGGCGGAGAAATATATATATATATATATATATATATATATATATATATATATATGCGCACACACACACATAGATATAAACGTATTCTCCGTTGAGATATTGCAGCCGCTGCTGTGTCCAGGCCCAGGAGCCTTAGCACTGTGCTGTGATGTCACTCAATACCACTGACATCACTAGGTGTAAACAACATCTCTCCTTTGCTGTGTATGTGACTATGGAGCTGTTTGGTGATGTCGTCTATTACGGCCTTCATAGAAGCAACAGGAGATTGTTGCATCCATCTTGAACCCTCAGAACTACAGTGCTATGATGTCACTCACTTCCACAGGCCTTGCAGAGTGTAAACAACAACAACCCAGCTTTGTTGTGTATGTAACCAAAGGGATTTGTGATGTCACCTAGAACCTTCACAGCAGCGACAGCTTTATGAGGAGCATCAGCACTGCTCTGCCTGAGCAGAACCATCACCGCCATAGGTTGTCAAATAACCCGGATTTAACCCACACAGGTAAGTCCAATGGGGTGCAGGCATGTCCTCTATGCTTACAGCTTCCCGTGGGTGTTGGTTTGATACCGTTTGGGGACAGCCAAGGAGGCATCTGCAGGCAACAAAGGTAGGTGTGTGCTTGTGTGTGTGTTTCCTATGCAGATCCTAAGCCCAGTGTCACATGCAAGTAGGAGGAGTAAGAAGGGTTCCTGGCAAATCCGGGTTATGGATTGCATTTAAAAAGGCCCCGTGGGAGTGCAATGGGCCCCTGTCTTGCTGCTTAGCAATAATGGTATGGGTTTAGGTTCTGCTGTGTGTACTGGTGGTTGACTGCCCCCCAGCCCAGAGTGTGCATGGAAAATTGTCTGGCAGCCTCCCTGACAGCAAGCAGTGATAGTGCCCATGAAGGGGACCTTGTTGGGCCCGCCCCTTTCACGGTTATCGCTTCTCGGCCTTTTGGCTAAGATCAAGTGTAGTATCTGTTCTTATCAGTTTAATATCTGATACGTCCCCTATCTGGGGACCATATATTAAATGGATTTTTGAGAACGGGGGCCGATTTCGAAGCTTGCTTCCGTCGCCCTATGCATTGACCCGATATGGCAGTATCTTCGGGTACAGTGCACCACCCCCTTACAGGGTTAAAAAGAAAGATTCCTACTTTCATTGCTACCTGCTTGCTGGCTAGCCAGCTAGCCAGCCCTGTGGGCCTTGCTGCTGCTGCAGCCAAAAAACAAAAGGTGGTGCTGCTGCTGCTTCTGCTGCTTCTGCTTCTGCTTGTGTCTGGCCCCTGTTGGAGCGTCCAGGCACAGGACTTCTGCTGCTGCTGACTAAATGGCCTCCTTAATTGGATCATTTGAGTAGCCAGCACACCTGTGCAGGTAGGGCATGACATGATAGGCAGCTGCCTTGATAGCGGGTGGGTGCTGAATGTTCCTAATTGACAAAATAAGATTAATGCTTATGAAGAAATATAAAATCTCATCCTTCCCCAATATCGCGCCACACCCCTACCCCTTAATTCCCTGGTTGAACGTGATGGACATATGTCTTTTTTCGACCGTACTAACTATGTAACTATGTAACATAACATGGGGGGGGGTCTCCTGGCTGTTCACACAGGTGTGTCATTGCTGTACATTGACCATGCATTGCTTCTGTGGTATTGCAAAGGCAAAGACAAATGCTTCCAGCCATCCATTGCACTAATGGATTGGTCATCAGCTGGCTGTCTATGTCCCGCATCAATATAGACCAAAGTACAGAGGGTTAGGCTATGCTATTGTGCACCTACCTGATGCATCAGAAGGTGCGAGGCCCTTGCTAAATTCTGTGCACAGACTTTGAGATCTATGCTTTAGACTGTATCTAAACCTGCTCCAACATGGACTGACATTCTGGCCTACTTTCAGCCGATGCGACTTGTCTGTCGCTGAACAGTCGCTTTTTATGTATTCAGCACCTATGTATAATGTTGTAAAAATGCTCTAGAAGCTAAAGTCGCAGAAATGTCACACATATTTGGCCTGCAACTTTCTGTGCGACAAATTCAGACAGGAAAAATCAGTATAAATCCTTAGAAAATTATCCCCCAGTGTCTCCATCTGCTGGCGGTATTGAATAAGCATTGCTGCACTGATGGGGTATGCATTAGACGAAAAAAAAGAAGAAAAAGAAGAATAATACGCCCAGAAAAGAGGCGAAAAGGAGAAAAACGTAAAAAAACGTGAAAAAAAAGTAAGAGGAGGAGAAGGGAAAAAAAGGTGGAAATGGGTTTAAAAGTGATTTCGGCGGAGAAATATATATATATATATATATATATATATATATATATATATATATGCGCACACACACACATAGATATAAACGTATTCTCCGTTGAGATATTGCAGCCGCTGCTGTGTCCAGGCCCAGGAGCCTTAGCACTGTGCTGTGATGTCACTCAATACCACTGACATCACTAGGTGTAAACAACATCTCTCCTTTGCTGTGTATGTGACTATGGAGCTGTTTGGTGATGTCGTCTATTACGGCCTTCATAGAAGCAACAGGAGATTGTTGCATCCATCTTGAACCCTCAGAACTACAGTGCTATGATGTCACTCACTTCCACAGGCCTTGCAGAGTGTAAACAACAACAACCCAGCTTTGTTGTGTATGTAACCAAAGGGATTTGTGATGTCACCTAGAACCTTCACAGCAGCGACAGCTTTATGAGGAGCATCAGCACTGCTCTGCCTGAGCAGAACCATCACCGCCATAGGTTGTCAAATAACCCGGATTTAACCCACACAGGTAAGTCCAATGGGGTGCAGGCATGTCCTCTATGCTTACAGCTTCCCGTGGGTGTTGGTTTGATACCGTTTGGGGACAGCCAAGGAGGCATCTGCAGGCAACAAAGGTAGGTGTGTGCTTGTGTGTGTGTTTCCTATGCAGATCCTAAGCCCAGTGTCACATGCAAGTAGGAGGAGTAAGAAGGGTTCCTGGCAAATCCGGGTTATGGATTGCATTTAAAAAGGCCCCGTGGGAGTGCAATGGGCCCCTGTCTTGCTGCTTAGCAATAATGGTATGGGTTTAGGTTCTGCTGTGTGTACTGGTGGTTGACTGCCCCCCAGCCCAGAGTGTGCATGGAAAATTGTCTGGCAGCCTCCCTGACAGCAAGCAGTGATAGTGCCCATGAAGGGGACCTTGTTGGGCCCGCCCCTTTCACGGTTATCGCTTCTCGGCCTTTTGGCTAAGATCAAGTGTAGTATCTGTTCTTATCAGTTTAATATCTGATACGTCCCCTATCTGGGGACCATATATTAAATGGATTTTTGAGAACGGGGGCCGATTTCGAAGCTTGCTTCCGTCGCCCTATGCATTGACCCGATATGGCAGTATCTTCGGGTACAGTGCACCACCCCCTTACAGGGTTAAAAAGAAAGATTCCTACTTTCATTGCTACCTGCTTGCTGGCTAGCCAGCTAGCCAGCCCTGTGGGCCTTGCTGCTGCTGCAGCCAAAAAACAAAAGGTGGTGCTGCTGCTGCTTCTGCTGCTTCTGCTTCTGCTTGTGTCTGGCCCCTGTTGGAGCGTCCAGGCACAGGACTTCTGCTGCTGCTGACTAAATGGCCTCCTTAATTGGATCATTTGAGTAGCCAGCACACCTGTGCAGGTAGGGCATGACATGATAGGCAGCTGCCTTGATAGCGGGTGGGTGCTGAATGTTCCTAATTGACAAAATAAGATTAATGCTTATGAAGAAATATAAAATCTCATCCCTTCCCCAATATCGCGCCACACCCCTACCCCTTAATTCCCTGGTTGAACGTGATGGACATATGTCTTTTTTCGACCGTACTAACTATGTAACTATGTAACATAACATGGGGGGGGGGGTCTCCTGGCTGTTCACACAGGTGTGTCATTGCTGTACATTGACCATGCATTGCTTCTGTGGTATTGCAAAGGCAAAGACAAATGCTTCCAGCCATCCATTGCACTAATGGATTGGTCATCAGCTGGCTGTCTATGTCCCGCATCAATATAGACCAAAGTACAGAGGGTTAGGCTATGCTATTGTGCACCTACCTGATGCATCAGAAGGTGCGAGGCCCTTGCTAAATTCTGTGCACAGACTTTGAGATCTATGCTTTAGACTGTATCTAAACCTGCTCCAACATGGACTGACATTCTGGCCTACTTTCAGCCGATGCGACTTGTCTGTCGCTGAACAGTCGCTTTTTATGTATTCAGCACCTATGTATAATGTTGTAAAAATGCTCTAGAAGCTAAAGTCGCAGAAATGTCACACATATTTGGCCTGCAACTTTCTGTGCGACAAATTCAGACAGGAAAAATCAGTATAAATCCTTAGAAAATTATCCCCCAGTGTCTCCATCTGCTGGCGGTATTGAATAAGCATTGCTGCACTGATGGGGTATGCATTAGACGAAAAAAAAGAAGAAAAAGAAGAATAATACGCCCAGAAAAGAGGCGAAAAGGAGAAAAACGTAAAAAAACGTGAAAAAAAAGTAAGAGGAGGAGAAGGGAAAAAAAGGTGGAAATGGGTTTAAAAGTGATTTCGGCGGAGAAATATATATATATATATATATATATATATATATATATATATATGCGCACACACACACATAGATATAAACGTATTCTCCGTTGAGATATTGCAGCCGCTGCTGTGTCCAGGCCCAGGAGCCTTAGCACTGTGCTGTGATGTCACTCAATACCACTGACATCACTAGGTGTAAACAACATCTCTCCTTTGCTGTGTATGTGACTATGGAGCTGTTTGGTGATGTCGTCTATTACGGCCTTCATAGAAGCAACAGGAGATTGTTGCATCCATCTTGAACCCTCAGAACTACAGTGCTATGATGTCACTCACTTCCACAGGCCTTGCAGAGTGTAAACAACAACAACCCAGCTTTGTTGTGTATGTAACCAAAGGGATTTGTGATGTCACCTAGAACCTTCACAGCAGCGACAGCTTTATGAGGAGCATCAGCACTGCTCTGCCTGAGCAGAACCATCACCGCCATAGGTTGTCAAATAACCCGGATTTAACCCACACAGGTAAGTCCAATGGGGTGCAGGCATGTCCTCTATGCTTACAGCTTCCCGTGGGTGTTGGTTTGATACCGTTTGGGGACAGCCAAGGAGGCATCTGCAGGCAACAAAGGTAGGTGTGTGCTTGTGTGTGTGTTTCCTATGCAGATCCTAAGCCCAGTGTCACATGCAAGTAGGAGGAGTAAGAAGGGTTCCTGGCAAATCCGGGTTATGGATTGCATTTAAAAAGGCCCCGTGGGAGTGCAATGGGCCCCTGTCTTGCTGCTTAGCAATAATGGTATGGGTTTAGGTTCTGCTGTGTGTACTGGTGGTTGACTGCCCCCCAGCCCAGAGTGTGCATGGAAAATTGTCTGGCAGCCTCCCTGACAGCAAGCAGTGATAGTGCCCATGAAGGGGACCTTGTTGGGCCCGCCCCTTTCACGGTTATCGCTTCTCGGCCTTTTGGCTAAGATCAAGTGTAGTATCTGTTCTTATCAGTTTAATATCTGATACGTCCCCTATCTGGGGACCATATATTAAATGGATTTTTGAGAACGGGGGCCGATTTCGAAGCTTGCTTCCGTCGCCCTATGCATTGACCCGATATGGCAGTATCTTCGGGTACAGTGCACCACCCCCTTACAGGGTTAAAAAGAAAGATTCCTACTTTCATTGCTACCTGCTTGCTGGCTAGCCAGCTAGCCAGCCCTGTGGGCCTTGCTGCTGCTGCAGCCAAAAAACAAAAGGTGGTGCTGCTGCTGCTTCTGCTGCTTCTGCTTCTGCTTGTGTCTGGCCCCTGTTGGAGCGTCCAGGCACAGGACTTCTGCTGCTGCTGACTAAATGGCCTCCTTAATTGGATCATTTGAGTAGCCAGCACACCTGTGCAGGTAGGGCATGACATGATAGGCAGCTGCCTTGATAGCGGGTGGGTGCTGAATGTTCCTAATTGACAAAATAAGATTAATGCTTATGAAGAAATATAAAATCTCATCCCTTCCCCAATATCGCGCCACACCCCTACCCCTTAATTCCCTGGTTGAACGTGATGGACATATGTCTTTTTTCGACCGTACTAACTATGTAACTATGTAACATAACATGGGGGGGGGGTCTCCTGGCTGTTCACACAGGTGTGTCATTGCTGTACATTGACCATGCATTGCTTCTGTGGTATTGCAAAGGCAAAGACAAATGCTTCCAGCCATCCATTGCACTAATGGATTGGTCATCAGCTGGCTGTCTATGTCCCGCATCAATATAGACCAAAGTACAGAGGGTTAGGCTATGCTATTGTGCACCTACCTGATGCATCAGAAGGTGCGAGGCCCTTGCTAAATTCTGTGCACAGACTTTGAGATCTATGCTTTAGACTGTATCTAAACCTGCTCCAACATGGACTGACATTCTGGCCTACTTTCAGCCGATGCGACTTGTCTGTCGCTGAACAGTCGCTTTTTATGTATTCAGCACCTATGTATAATGTTGTAAAAATGCTCTAGAAGCTAAAGTCGCAGAAATGTCACACATATTTGGCCTGCAACTTTCTGTGCGACAAATTCAGACAGGAAAAATCAGTATAAATCCTTAGAAAATTATCCCCCAGTGTCTCCATCTGCTGGCGGTATTGAATAAGCATTGCTGCACTGATGGGGTATGCATTAGACGAAAAAAAAGAAGAAAAAGAAGAATAATACGCCCAGAAAAGAGGCGAAAAGGAGAAAAACGTAAAAAAACGTGAAAAAAAAGTAAGAGGAGGAGAAGGGAAAAAAAGGTGGATATGGGTTTAAAAGTGATTTCGGCGGAGAAATATATATATATATATATATATATATATATATATATATATATATATATATATATATGCGCACACACACACATAGATATAAACGTATTCTCCGTTGAGATATTGCAGCCGCTGCTGTGTCCAGGCCCAGGAGCCTTAGCACTGTGCTGTGATGTCACTCAATACCACTGACATCACTAGGTGTAAACAACATCTCTCCTTTGCTGTGTATGTGACTATGGAGCTGTTTGGTGATGTCGTCTATTACGGCCTTCATAGAAGCAACAGGAGATTGTTGCATCCATCTTGAACCCTCAGAACTACAGTGCTATGATGTCACTCACTTCCACAGGCCTTGCAGAGTGTAAACAACAACAACCCAGCTTTGTTGTGTATGTAACCAAAGGGATTTGTGATGTCACCTAGAACCTTCACAGCAGCGACAGCTTTATGAGGAGCATCAGCACTGCTCTGCCTGAGCAGAACCATCACCGCCATAGGTTGTCAAATAACCCGGATTTAACCCACACAGGTAAGTCCAATGGGGTGCAGGCATGTCCTCTATGCTTACAGCTTCCCGTGGGTGTTGGTTTGATACCGTTTGGGGACAGCCAAGGAGGCATCTGCAGGCAACAAAGGTAGGTGTGTGCTTGTGTGTGTGTTTCCTATGCAGATCCTAAGCCCAGTGTCACATGCAAGTAGGAGGAGTAAGAAGGGTTCCTGGCAAATCCGGGTTATGGATTGCATTTAAAAAGGCCCCGTGGGAGTGCAATGGGCCCCTGTCTTGCTGCTTAGCAATAATGGTATGGGTTTAGGTTCTGCTGTGTGTACTGGTGGTTGACTGCCCCCCAGCCCAGAGTGTGCATGGAAAATTGTCTGGCAGCCTCCCTGACAGCAAGCAGTGATAGTGCCCATGAAGGGGACCTTGTTGGGCCCGCCCCTTTCACGGTTATCGCTTCTCGGCCTTTTGGCTAAGATCAAGTGTAGTATCTGTTCTTATCAGTTTAATATCTGATACGTCCCCTATCTGGGGACCATATATTAAATGGATTTTTGAGAACGGGGGCCGATTTCGAAGCTTGCTTCCGTCGCCCTATGCATTGACCCGATATGGCAGTATCTTCGGGTACAGTGCACCACCCCCTTACAGGGTTAAAAAGAAAGATTCCTACTTTCATTGCTACCTGCTTGCTGGCTAGCCAGCTAGCCAGCCCTGTGGGCCTTGCTGCTGCTGCAGCCAAAAAACAAAAGGTGGTGCTGCTGCTGCTTCTGCTGCTTCTGCTTCTGCTTGTGTCTGGCCCCTGTTGGAGCGTCCAGGCACAGGACTTCTGCTGCTGCTGACTAAATGGCCTCCTTAATTGGATCATTTGAGTAGCCAGCACACCTGTGCAGGTAGGGCATGACATGATAGGCAGCTGCCTTGATAGCGGGTGGGTGCTGAATGTTCCTAATTGACAAAATAAGATTAATGCTTATGAAGAAATATAAAATCTCATCCCTTCCCCAATATCGCGCCACACCCCTACCCCTTAATTCCCTGGTTGAACGTGATGGACATATGTCTTTTTTCGACCGTACTAACTATGTAACTATGTAACATAACATGGGGGGGGGGTCTCCTGGCTGTTCACACAGGTGTGTCATTGCTGTACATTGACCATGCATTGCTTCTGTGGTATTGCAAAGGCAAAGACAAATGCTTCCAGCCATCCATTGCACTAATGGATTGGTCATCAGCTGGCTGTCTATGTCCCGCATCAATATAGACCAAAGTACAGAGGGTTAGGCTATGCTATTGTGCACCTACCTGATGCATCAGAAGGTGCGAGGCCCTTGCTAAATTCTGTGCACAGACTTTGAGATCTATGCTTTAGACTGTATCTAAACCTGCTCCAACATGGACTGACATTCTGGCCTACTTTCAGCCGATGCGACTTGTCTGTCGCTGAACAGTCGCTTTTTATGTATTCAGCACCTATGTATAATGTTGTAAAAATGCTCTAGAAGCTAAAGTCGCAGAAATGTCACACATATTTGGCCTGCAACTTTCTGTGCGACAAATTCAGACAGGAAAAATCAGTATAAATCCTTAGAAAATTATCCCCCAGTGTCTCCATCTGCTGGCGGTATTGAATAAGCATTGCTGCACTGATGGGGTATGCATTAGACGAAAAAAAAGAAGAAAAAGAAGAATAATACGCCCAGAAAAGAGGCGAAAAGGAGAAAAACGTAAAAAAACGTGAAAAAAAAGTAAGAGGAGGAGAAGGGAAAAAAAGGTGGAAATGGGTTTAAAAGTGATTTCGGCGGAGAAATATATATATATATATATATATATATATATATATATATATATATATATATGCGCACACACACACATAGATATAAACGTATTCTCCGTTGAGATATTGCAGCCGCTGCTGTGTCCAGGCCCAGGAGCCTTAGCACTGTGCTGTGATGTCACTCAATACCACTGACATCACTAGGTGTAAACAACATCTCTCCTTTGCTGTGTATGTGACTATGGAGCTGTTTGGTGATGTCGTCTATTACGGCCTTCATAGAAGCAACAGGAGATTGTTGCATCCATCTTGAACCCTCAGAACTACAGTGCTATGATGTCACTCACTTCCACAGGCCTTGCAGAGTGTAAACAACAACAACCCAGCTTTGTTGTGTATGTAACCAAAGGGATTTGTGATGTCACCTAGAACCTTCACAGCAGCGACAGCTTTATGAGGAGCATCAGCACTGCTCTGCCTGAGCAGAACCATCACCGCCATAGGTTGTCAAATAACCCGGATTTAACCCACACAGGTAAGTCCAATGGGGTGCAGGCATGTCCTCTATGCTTACAGCTTCCCGTGGGTGTTGGTTTGATACCGTTTGGGGACAGCCAAGGAGGCATCTGCAGGCAACAAAGGTAGGTGTGTGCTTGTGTGTGTGTTTCCTATGCAGATCCTAAGCCCAGTGTCACATGCAAGTAGGAGGAGTAAGAAGGGTTCCTGGCAAATCCGGGTTATGGATTGCATTTAAAAAGGCCCCGTGGGAGTGCAATGGGCCCCTGTCTTGCTGCTTAGCAATAATGGTATGGGTTTAGGTTCTGCTGTGTGTACTGGTGGTTGACTGCCCCCCAGCCCAGAGTGTGCATGGAAAATTGTCTGGCAGCCTCCCTGACAGCAAGCAGTGATAGTGCCCATGAAGGGGACCTTGTTGGGCCCGCCCCTTTCACGGTTATCGCTTCTCGGCCTTTTGGCTAAGATCAAGTGTAGTATCTGTTCTTATCAGTTTAATATCTGATACGTCCCCTATCTGGGGACCATATATTAAATGGATTTTTGAGAACGGGGGCCGATTTCGAAGCTTGCTTCCGTCGCCCTATGCATTGACCCGATATGGCAGTATCTTCGGGTACAGTGCACCACCCCCTTACAGGGTTAAAAAGAAAGATTCCTACTTTCATTGCTACCTGCTTGCTGGCTAGCCAGCTAGCCAGCCCTGTGGGCCTTGCTGCTGCTGCAGCCAAAAAACAAAAGGTGGTGCTGCTGCTGCTTCTGCTGCTTCTGCTTCTGCTTGTGTCTGGCCCCTGTTGGAGCGTCCAGGCACAGGACTTCTGCTGCTGCTGACTAAATGGCCTCCTTAATTGGATCATTTGAGTAGCCAGCACACCTGTGCAGGTAGGGCATGACATGATAGGCAGCTGCCTTGATAGCGGGTGGGTGCTGAATGTTCCTAATTGACAAAATAAGATTAATGCTTATGAAGAAATATAAAATCTCATCCCTTCCCCAATATCGCGCCACACCCCTACCCCTTAATTCCCTGGTTGAACGTGATGGACATATGTCTTTTTTCGACCGTACTAACTATGTAACTATGTAACATAACATGGGGGGGGGGTCTCCTGGCTGTTCACACAGGTGTGTCATTGCTGTACATTGACCATGCATTGCTTCTGTGGTATTGCAAAGGCAAAGACAAATGCTTCCAGCCATCCATTGCACTAATGGATTGGTCATCAGCTGGCTGTCTATGTCCCGCATCAATATAGACCAAAGTACAGAGGGTTAGGCTATGCTATTGTGCACCTACCTGATGCATCAGAAGGTGCGAGGCCCTTGCTAAATTCTGTGCACAGACTTTGAGATCTATGCTTTAGACTGTATCTAAACCTGCTCCAACATGGACTGACATTCTGGCCTACTTTCAGCCGATGCGACTTGTCTGTCGCTGAACAGTCGCTTTTTATGTATTCAGCACCTATGTATAATGTTGTAAAAATGCTCTAGAAGCTAAAGTCGCAGAAATGTCACACATATTTGGCCTGCAACTTTCTGTGCGACAAATTCAGACAGGAAAAATCAGTATAAATCCTTAGAAAATTATCCCCCAGTGTCTCCATCTGCTGGCGGTATTGAATAAGCATTGCTGCACTGATGGGGTATGCATTAGACGAAAAAAAAGAAGAAAAAGAAGAATAATACGCCCAGAAAAGAGGCGAAAAGGAGAAAAACGTAAAAAAACGTGAAAAAAAAGTAAGAGGAGGAGAAGGGAAAAAAAGGTGGAAATGGGTTTAAAAGTGATTTCGGCGGAGAAATATATATATATATATATATATATATATATATATATATATGCGCACACACACACATAGATATAAACGTATTCTCCGTTGAGATATTGCAGCCGCTGCTGTGTCCAGGCCCAGGAGCCTTAGCACTGTGCTGTGATGTCACTCAATACCACTGACATCACTAGGTGTAAACAACATCTCTCCTTTGCTGTGTATGTGACTATGGAGCTGTTTGGTGATGTCGTCTATTACGGCCTTCATAGAAGCAACAGGAGATTGTTGCATCCATCTTGAACCCTCAGAACTACAGTGCTATGATGTCACTCACTTCCACAGGCCTTGCAGAGTGTAAACAACAACAACCCAGCTTTGTTGTGTATGTAACCAAAGGGATTTGTGATGTCACCTAGAACCTTCACAGCAGCGACAGCTTTATGAGGAGCATCAGCACTGCTCTGCCTGAGCAGAACCATCACCGCCATAGGTTGTCAAATAACCCGGATTTAACCCACACAGGTAAGTCCAATGGGGTGCAGGCATGTCCTCTATGCTTACAGCTTCCCGTGGGTGTTGGTTTGATACCGTTTGGGGACAGCCAAGGAGGCATCTGCAGGCAACAAAGGTAGGTGTGTGCTTGTGTGTGTGTTTCCTATGCAGATCCTAAGCCCAGTGTCACATGCAAGTAGGAGGAGTAAGAAGGGTTCCTGGCAAATCCGGGTTATGGATTGCATTTAAAAAGGCCCCGTGGGAGTGCAATGGGCCCCTGTCTTGCTGCTTAGCAATAATGGTATGGGTTTAGGTTCTGCTGTGTGTACTGGTGGTTGACTGCCCCCCAGCCCAGAGTGTGCATGGAAAATTGTCTGGCAGCCTCCCTGACAGCAAGCAGTGATAGTGCCCATGAAGGGGACCTTGTTGGGCCCGCCCCTTTCACGGTTATCGCTTCTCGGCCTTTTGGCTAAGATCAAGTGTAGTATCTGTTCTTATCAGTTTAATATCTGATACGTCCCCTATCTGGGGACCATATATTAAATGGATTTTTGAGAACGGGGGCCGATTTCGAAGCTTGCTTCCGTCGCCCTATGCATTGACCCGATATGGCAGTATCTTCGGGTACAGTGCACCACCCCCTTACAGGGTTAAAAAGAAAGATTCCTACTTTCATTGCTACCTGCTTGCTGGCTAGCCAGCTAGCCAGCCCTGTGGGCCTTGCTGCTGCTGCAGCCAAAAAACAAAAGGTGGTGCTGCTGCTGCTTCTGCTGCTTCTGCTTCTGCTTGTGTCTGGCCCCTGTTGGAGCGTCCAGGCACAGGACTTCTGCTGCTGCTGACTAAATGGCCTCCTTAATTGGATCATTTGAGTAGCCAGCACACCTGTGCAGGTAGGGCATGACATGATAGGCAGCTGCCTTGATAGCGGGTGGGTGCTGAATGTTCCTAATTGACAAAATAAGATTAATGCTTATGAAGAAATATAAAATCTCATCCCTTCCCCAATATCGCGCCACACCCCTACCCCTTAATTCCCTGGTTGAACGTGATGGACATATGTCTTTTTTCGACCGTACTAACTATGTAACTATGTAACATAACATGGGGGGGGGGTCTCCTGGCTGTTCACACAGGTGTGTCATTGCTGTACATTGACCATGCATTGCTTCTGTGGTATTGCAAAGGCAAAGACAAATGCTTCCAGCCATCCATTGCACTAATGGATTGGTCATCAGCTGGCTGTCTATGTCCCGCATCAATATAGACCAAAGTACAGAGGGTTAGGCTATGCTATTGTGCACCTACCTGATGCATCAGAAGGTGCGAGGCCCTTGCTAAATTCTGTGCACAGACTTTGAGATCTATGCTTTAGACTGTATCTAAACCTGCTCCAACATGGACTGACATTCTGGCCTACTTTCAGCCGATGCGACTTGTCTGTCGCTGAACAGTCGCTTTTTATGTATTCAGCACCTATGTATAATGTTGTAAAAATGCTCTAGAAGCTAAAGTCGCAGAAATGTCACACATATTTGGCCTGCAACTTTCTGTGCGACAAATTCAGACAGGAAAAATCAGTATAAATCCTTAGAAAATTATCCCCCAGTGTCTCCATCTGCTGGCGGTATTGAATAAGCATTGCTGCACTGATGGGGTATGCATTAGACGAAAAAAAAGAAGAAAAAGAAGAATAATACGCCCAGAAAAGAGGCGAAAAGGAGAAAAACGTAAAAAAACGTGAAAAAAAAGTAAGAGGAGGAGAAGGGAAAAAAAGGTGGAAATGGGTTTAAAAGTGATTTCGGCGGAGAAATATATATATATATATATATATATATATATATATATATATATATATGCGCACACACACACATAGATATAAACGTATTCTCCGTTGAGATATTGCAGCCGCTGCTGTGTCCAGGCCCAGGAGCCTTAGCACTGTGCTGTGATGTCACTCAATACCACTGACATCACTAGGTGTAAACAACATCTCTCCTTTGCTGTGTATGTGACTATGGAGCTGTTTGGTGATGTCGTCTATTATGGCCTTCATAGAAGCAACAGGAGATTGTTGCATCCATCTTGAACCCTCAGAACTACAGTGCTATGATGTCACTCACTTCCACAGGCCTTGCAGAGTGTAAACAACAACAACCCAGCTTTGTTGTGTATGTAACCAAAGGGATTTGTGATGTCACCTAGAACCTTCACAGCAGCGACAGCTTTATGAGGAGCATCAGCACTGCTCTGCCTGAGCAGAACCATCACCGCCATAGGTTGTCAAATAACCCGGATTTAACCCACACAGGTAAGTCCAATGGGGTGCAGGCATGTCCTCTATGCTTACAGCTTCCCGTGGGTGTTGGTTTGATACCGTTTGGGGACAGCCAAGGAGGCATCTGCAGGCAACAAAGGTAGGTGTGTGCTTGTGTGTGTGTTTCCTATGCAGATCCTAAGCCCAGTGTCACATGCAAGTAGGAGGAGTAAGAAGGGTTCCTGGCAAATCCGGGTTATGGATTGCATTTAAAAAGGCCCCGTGGGAGTGCAATGGGCCCCTGTCTTGCTGCTTAGCAATAATGGTATGGGTTTAGGTTCTGCTGTGTGTACTGGTGGTTGACTGCCCCCCAGCCCAGAGTGTGCATGGAAAATTGTCTGGCAGCCTCCCTGACAGCAAGCAGTGATAGTGCCCATGAAGGGGACCTTGTTGGGCCCGCCCCTTTCACGGTTATCGCTTCTCGGCCTTTTGGCTAAGATCAAGTGTAGTATCTGTTCTTATCAGTTTAATATCTGATACGTCCCCTATCTGGGGACCATATATTAAATGGATTTTTGAGAACGGGGGCCGATTTCGAAGCTTGCTTCCGTCGCCCTATGCATTGACCCGATATGGCAGTATCTTCGGGTACAGTGCACCACCCCCTTACAGGGTTAAAAAGAAAGATTCCTACTTTCATTGCTACCTGCTTGCTGGCTAGCCAGCTAGCCAGCTAGCCAGCCCTGTGGGCCTTGCTGCTGCTGCAGCCAAAAAACAAAAGGTGGTGCTGCTGCTGCTGCTTCTGCTTCTGCTTGTGTCTGGCCCCTGTTGGAGCGTCCAGGCACAGGACTTCTGCTGCTGCTGACTAAATGGCCTCCTTAATTGGATCATTTGAGTAGCCAGCACACCTGTGCAGGTAGGGCATGACATGATAGGCAGCTGCCTTGATAGCGGGTGGGTGCTGAATGTTCCTAATTGACAAAATAAGATTAATGCTTATGAAGAAATATAAAATCTCATCCCTTCCCCAATATCGCGCCACACCCCTACCCCTTAATTCCCTGGTTGAACGTGATGGACATATGTCTTTTTTCGACCGTACTAACTATGTAACTATGTAACATAACATGGGGGGGGGGTCTCCTGGCTGTTCACACAGGTGTGTCATTGCTGTACATTGACCATGCATTGCTTCTGTGGTATTGCAAAGGCAAAGACAAATGCTTCCAGCCATCCATTGCACTAATGGATTGGTCATCAGCTGGCTGTCTATGTCCCGCATCAATATAGACCAAAGTACAGAGGGTTAGGCTATGCTATTGTGCACCTACCTGATGCATCAGAAGGTGCGAGGCCCTTGCTAAATTCTGTGCACAGACTTTGAGATCTATGCTTTAGACTGTATCTAAACCTGCTCCAACATGGACTGACATTCTGGCCTACTTTCAGCCGATGCGACTTGTCTGTCGCTGAACAGTCGCTTTTTATGTATTCAGCACCTATGTATAATGTTGTAAAAATGCTCTAGAAGCTAAAGTCGCAGAAATGTCACACATATTTGGCCTGCAACTTTCTGTGCGACAAATTCAGACAGGAAAAATCAGTATAAATCCTTAGAAAATTATCCCCCAGTGTCTCCATCTGCTGGCGGTATTGAATAAGCATTGCTGCACTGATGGGGTATGCATTAGACGAAAAAAAAGAAGAAAAAGAAGAATAATACGCCCAGAAAAGAGGCGAAAAGGAGAAAAACGTAAAAAAACGTGAAAAAAAAGTAAGAGGAGGAGAAGGGAAAAAAAGGTGGAAATGGGTTTAAAAGTGATTTCGGCGGAGAAATATATATATATATATATATATATATATATATATATATATATATATATGCGCACACACACACATAGATATAAACGTATTCTCCGTTGAGATATTGCAGCCGCTGCTGTGTCCAGGCCCAGGAGCCTTAGCACTGTGCTGTGATGTCACTCAATACCACTGACATCACTAGGTGTAAACAACATCTCTCCTTTGCTGTGTATGTGACTATGGAGCTGTTTGGTGATGTCGTCTATTACGGCCTTCATAGAAGCAACAGGAGATTGTTGCATCCATCTTGAACCCTCAGAACTACAGTGCTATGATGTCACTCACTTCCACAGGCCTTGCAGAGTGTAAACAACAACAACCCAGCTTTGTTGTGTATGTAACCAAAGGGATTTGTGATGTCACCTAGAACCTTCACAGCAGCGACAGCTTTATGAGGAGCATCAGCACTGCTCTGCCTGAGCAGAACCATCACCGCCATAGGTTGTCAAATAACCCGGATTTAACCCACACAGGTAAGTCCAATGGGGTGCAGGCATGTCCTCTATGCTTACAGCTTCCCGTGGGTGTTGGTTTGATACCGTTTGGGGACAGCCAAGGAGGCATCTGCAGGCAACAAAGGTAGGTGTGTGCTTGTGTGTGTGTTTCCTATGCAGATCCTAAGCCCAGTGTCACATGCAAGTAGGAGGAGTAAGAAGGGTTCCTGGCAAATCCGGGTTATGGATTGCATTTAAAAAGGCCCCGTGGGAGTGCAATGGGCCCCTGTCTTGCTGCTTAGCAATAATGGTATGGGTTTAGGTTCTGCTGTGTGTACTGGTGGTTGACTGCCCCCCAGCCCAGAGTGTGCATGGAAAATTGTCTGGCAGCCTCCCTGACAGCAAGCAGTGATAGTGCCCATGAAGGGGACCTTGTTGGGCCCGCCCCTTTCACGGTTATCGCTTCTCGGCCTTTTGGCTAAGATCAAGTGTAGTATCTGTTCTTATCAGTTTAATATCTGATACGTCCCCTATCTGGGGACCATATATTAAATGGATTTTTGAGAACGGGGGCCGATTTCGAAGCTTGCTTCCGTCGCCCTATGCATTGACCCGATATGGCAGTATCTTCGGGTACAGTGCACCACCCCCTTACAGGGTTAAAAAGAAAGATTCCTACTTTCATTGCTACCTGCTTGCTGGCTAGCCAGCTAGCCAGCCCTGTGGGCCTTGCTGCTGCTGCAGCCAAAAAACAAAAGGTGGTGCTGCTGCTGCTTCTGCTGCTTCTGCTTCTGCTTGTGTCTGGCCCCTGTTGGAGCGTCCAGGCACAGGACTTCTGCTGCTGCTGACTAAATGGCCTCCTTAATTGGATCATTTGAGTAGCCAGCACACCTGTGCAGGTAGGGCATGACATGATAGGCAGCTGCCTTGATAGCGGGTGGGTGCTGAATGTTCCTAATTGACAAAATAAGATTAATGCTTATGAAGAAATATAAAATCTCATCCCTTCCCCAATATCGCGCCACACCCCTACCCCTTAATTCCCTGGTTGAACGTGATGGACATATGTCTTTTTTCGACCGTACTAACTATGTAACTATGTAACATAACATGGGGGGGGGGGTCTCCTGGCTGTTCACACAGGTGTGTCATTGCTGTACATTGACCATGCATTGCTTCTGTGGTATTGCAAAGGCAAAGACAAATGCTTCCAGCCATCCATTGCACTAATGGATTGGTCATCAGCTGGCTGTCTATGTCCCGCATCAATATAGACCAAAGTACAGAGGGTTAGGCTATGCTATTGTGCACCTACCTGATGCATCAGAAGGTGCGAGGCCCTTGCTAAATTCTGTGCACAGACTTTGAGATCTATGCTTTAGACTGTATCTAAACCTGCTCCAACATGGACTGACATTCTGGCCTACTTTCAGCCGATGCGACTTGTCTGTCGCTGAACAGTCGCTTTTTATGTATTCAGCACCTATGTATAATGTTGTAAAAATGCTCTAGAAGCTAAAGTCGCAGAAATGTCACACATATTTGGCCTGCAACTTTCTGTGCGACAAATTCAGACAGGAAAAATCAGTATAAATCCTTAGAAAATTATCCCCCAGTGTCTCCATCTGCTGGCGGTATTGAATAAGCATTGCTGCACTGATGGGGTATGCATTAGACGAAAAAAAAGAAGAAAAAGAAGAATAATACGCCCAGAAAAGAGGCGAAAAGGAGAAAAACGTAAAAAAACGTGAAAAAAAAGTAAGAGGAGGAGAAGGGAAAAAAAGGTGGAAATGGGTTTAAAAGTGATTTCGGCGGAGAAATATATATATATATATATATATATATATATATATATATATATATATGCGCACACACACACATAGATATAAACGTATTCTCCGTTGAGATATTGCAGCCGCTGCTGTGTCCAGGCCCAGGAGCCTTAGCACTGTGCTGTGATGTCACTCAATACCACTGACATCACTAGGTGTAAACAACATCTCTCCTTTGCTGTGTATGTGACTATGGAGCTGTTTGGTGATGTCGTCTATTACGGCCTTCATAGAAGCAACAGGAGATTGTTGCATCCATCTTGAACCCTCAGAACTACAGTGCTATGATGTCACTCACTTCCACAGGCCTTGCAGAGTGTAAACAACAACAACCCAGCTTTGTTGTGTATGTAACCAAAGGGATTTGTGATGTCACCTAGAACCTTCACAGCAGCGACAGCTTTATGAGGAGCATCAGCACTGCTCTGCCTGAGCAGAACCATCACCGCCATAGGTTGTCAAATAACCCGGATTTAACCCACACAGGTAAGTCCAATGGGGTGCAGGCATGTCCTCTATGCTTACAGCTTCCCGTGGGTGTTGGTTTGATACCGTTTGGGGACAGCCAAGGAGGCATCTGCAGGCAACAAAGGTAGGTGTGTGCTTGTGTGTGTGTTTCCTATGCAGATCCTAAGCCCAGTGTCACATGCAAGTAGGAGGAGTAAGAAGGGTTCCTGGCAAATCCGGGTTATGGATTGCATTTAAAAAGGCCCCGTGGGAGTGCAATGGGCCCCTGTCTTGCTGCTTAGCAATAATGGTATGGGTTTAGGTTCTGCTGTGTGTACTGGTGGTTGACTGCCCCCCAGCCCAGAGTGTGCATGGAAAATTGTCTGGCAGCCTCCCTGACAGCAAGCAGTGATAGTGCCCATGAAGGGGACCTTGTTGGGCCCGCCCCTTTCACGGTTATCGCTTCTCGGCCTTTTGGCTAAGATCAAGTGTAGTATCTGTTCTTATCAGTTTAATATCTGATACGTCCCCTATCTGGGGACCATATATTAAATGGATTTTTGAGAACGGGGGCCGATTTCGAAGCTTGCTTCCGTCGCCCTATGCATTGACCCGATATGGCAGTATCTTCGGGTACAGTGCACCACCCCCTTACAGGGTTAAAAAGAAAGATTCCTACTTTCATTGCTACCTGCTTGCTGGCTAGCCAGCTAGCCAGCCCTGTGGGCCTTGCTGCTGCTGCAGCCAAAAAACAAAAGGTGGTGCTGCTGCTGCTGCTTCTGCTTCTGCTTGTGTCTGGCCCCTGTTGGAGCGTCCAGGCACAGGACTTCTGCTGCTGCTGACTAAATGGCCTCCTTAATTGGATCATTTGAGTAGCCAGCACACCTGTGCAGGTAGGGCATGACATGATAGGCAGCTGCCTTGATAGCGGGTGGGTGCTGAATGTTCCTAATTGACAAAATAAGATTAATGCTTATGAAGAAATATAAAATCTCATCCCTTCCCCAATATCGCGCCACACCCCTACCCCTTAATTCCCTGGTTGAACGTGATGGACATATGTCTTTTTTCGACCGTACTAACTATGTAACTATGTAACATAACATGGGGGGGGGGTCTCCTGGCTGTTCACACAGGTGTGTCATTGCTGTACATTGACCATGCATTGCTTCTGTGGTATTGCAAAGGCAAAGACAAATGCTTCCAGCCATCCATTGCACTAATGGATTGGTCATCAGCTGGCTGTCTATGTCCCGCATCAATATAGACCAAAGTACAGAGGGTTAGGCTATGCTATTGTGCACCTACCTGATGCATCAGAAGGTGCGAGGCCCTTGCTAAATTCTGTGCACAGACTTTGAGATCTATGCTTTAGACTGTATCTAAACCTGCTCCAACATGGACTGACATTCTGGCCTACTTTCAGCCGATGCGACTTGTCTGTCGCTGAACAGTCGCTTTTTATGTATTCAGCACCTATGTATAATGTTGTAAAAATGCTCTAGAAGCTAAAGTCGCAGAAATGTCACACATATTTGGCCTGCAACTTTCTGTGCGACAAATTCAGACAGGAAAAATCAGTATAAATCCTTAGAAAATTATCCCCCAGTGTCTCCATCTGCTGGCGGTATTGAATAAGCATTGCTGCACTGATGGGGTATGCATTAGACGAAAAAAAAGAAGAAAAAGAAGAATAATACGCCCAGAAAAGAGGCGAAAAGGAGAAAAACGTAAAAAAACGTGAAAAAAAAGTAAGAGGAGGAGAAGGGAAAAAAAGGTGGAAATGGGTTTAAAAGTGATTTCGGCGGAGAAATATATATATATATATATATATATATATATATATATATATATATATGCGCACACACACACATAGATATAAACGTATTCTCCGTTGAGATATTGCAGCCGCTGCTGTGTCCAGGCCCAGGAGCCTTAGCACTGTGCTGTGATGTCACTCAATACCACTGACATCACTAGGTGTAAACAACATCTCTCCTTTGCTGTGTATGTGACTATGGAGCTGTTTGGTGATGTCGTCTATTACGGCCTTCATAGAAGCAACAGGAGATTGTTGCATCCATCTTGAACCCTCAGAACTACAGTGCTATGATGTCACTCACTTCCACAGGCCTTGCAGAGTGTAAACAACAACAACCCAGCTTTGTTGTGTATGTAACCAAAGGGATTTGTGATGTCACCTAGAACCTTCACAGCAGCGACAGCTTTATGAGGAGCATCAGCACTGCTCTGCCTGAGCAGAACCATCACCGCCATAGGTTGTCAAATAACCCGGATTTAACCCACACAGGTAAGTCCAATGGGGTGCAGGCATGTCCTCTATGCTTACAGCTTCCCGTGGGTGTTGGTTTGATACCGTTTGGGGACAGCCAAGGAGGCATCTGCAGGCAACAAAGGTAGGTGTGTGCTTGTGTGTGTGTTTCCTATGCAGATCCTAAGCCCAGTGTCACATGCAAGTAGGAGGAGTAAGAAGGGTTCCTGGCAAATCCGGGTTATGGATTGCATTTAAAAAGGCCCCGTGGGAGTGCAATGGGCCCCTGTCTTGCTGCTTAGCAATAATGGTATGGGTTTAGGTTCTGCTGTGTGTACTGGTGGTTGACTGCCCCCCAGCCCAGAGTGTGCATGGAAAATTGTCTGGCAGCCTCCCTGACAGCAAGCAGTGATAGTGCCCATGAAGGGGACCTTGTTGGGCCCGCCCCTTTCACGGTTATCGCTTCTCGGCCTTTTGGCTAAGATCAAGTGTAGTATCTGTTCTTATCAGTTTAATATCTGATACGTCCCCTATCTGGGGACCATATATTAAATGGATTTTTGAGAACGGGGGCCGATTTCGAAGCTTGCTTCCGTCGCCCTATGCATTGACCCGATATGGCAGTATCTTCGGGTACAGTGCACCACCCCCTTACAGGGTTAAAAAGAAAGATTCCTACTTTCATTGCTACCTGCTTGCTGGCTAGCCAGCTAGCCAGCCCTGTGGGCCTTGCTGCTGCTGCAGCCAAAAAACAAAAGGTGGTGCTGCTGCTGCTTCTGCTGCTTCTGCTTCTGCTTGTGTCTGGCCCCTGTTGGAGCGTCCAGGCACAGGACTTCTGCTGCTGCTGACTAAATGGCCTCCTTAATTGGATCATTTGAGTAGCCAGCACACCTGTGCAGGTAGGGCATGACATGATAGGCAGCTGCCTTGATAGCGGGTGGGTGCTGAATGTTCCTAATTGACAAAATAAGATTAATGCTTATGAAGAAATATAAAATCTCATCCCTTCCCCAATATCGCGCCACACCCCTACCCCTTAATTCCCTGGTTGAACGTGATGGACATATGTCTTTTTTCGACCGTACTAACTATGTAACTATGTAACATAACATGGGGGGGGGGTCTCCTGGCTGTTCACACAGGTGTGTCATTGCTGTACATTGACCATGCATTGCTTCTGTGGTATTGCAAAGGCAAAGACAAATGCTTCCAGCCATCCATTGCACTAATGGATTGGTCATCAGCTGGCTGTCTATGTCCCGCATCAATATAGACCAAAGTACAGAGGGTTAGGCTATGCTATTGTGCACCTACCTGATGCATCAGAAGGTGCGAGGCCCTTGCTAAATTCTGTGCACAGACTTTGAGATCTATGCTTTAGACTGTATCTAAACCTGCTCCAACATGGACTGACATTCTGGCCTACTTTCAGCCGATGCGACTTGTCTGTCGCTGAACAGTCGCTTTTTATGTATTCAGCACCTATGTATAATGTTGTAAAAATGCTCTAGAAGCTAAAGTCGCAGAAATGTCACACATATTTGGCCTGCAACTTTCTGTGCGACAAATTCAGACAGGAAAAATCAGTATAAATCCTTAGAAAATTATCCCCCAGTGTCTCCATCTGCTGGCGGTATTGAATAAGCATTGCTGCACTGATGGGGTATGCATTAGACGAAAAAAAAGAAGAAAAAGAAGAATAATACGCCCAGAAAAGAGGCGAAAAGGAGAAAAACGTAAAAAAACGTGAAAAAAAAGTAAGAGGAGGAGAAGGGAAAAAAAGGTGGAAATGGGTTTAAAAGTGATTTCGGCGGAGAAATATATATATATATATATATATATATATATATATATATATATGCGCACACACACACATAGATATAAACGTATTCTCCGTTGAGATATTGCAGCCGCTGCTGTGTCCAGGCCCAGGAGCCTTAGCACTGTGCTGTGATGTCACTCAATACCACTGACATCACTAGGTGTAAACAACATCTCTCCTTTGCTGTGTATGTGACTATGGAGCTGTTTGGTGATGTCGTCTATTACGGCCTTCATAGAAGCAACAGGAGATTGTTGCATCCATCTTGAACCCTCAGAACTACAGTGCTATGATGTCACTCACTTCCACAGGCCTTGCAGAGTGTAAACAACAACAACCCAGCTTTGTTGTGTATGTAACCAAAGGGATTTGTGATGTCACCTAGAACCTTCACAGCAGCGACAGCTTTATGAGGAGCATCAGCACTGCTCTGCCTGAGCAGAACCATCACCGCCATAGGTTGTCAAATAACCCGGATTTAACCCACACAGGTAAGTCCAATGGGGTGCAGGCATGTCCTCTATGCTTACAGCTTCCCGTGGGTGTTGGTTTGATACCGTTTGGGGACAGCCAAGGAGGCATCTGCAGGCAACAAAGGTAGGTGTGTGCTTGTGTGTGTGTTTCCTATGCAGATCCTAAGCCCAGTGTCACATGCAAGTAGGAGGAGTAAGAAGGGTTCCTGGCAAATCCGGGTTATGGATTGCATTTAAAAAGGCCCCGTGGGAGTGCAATGGGCCCCTGTCTTGCTGCTTAGCAATAATGGTATGGGTTTAGGTTCTGCTGTGTGTACTGGTGGTTGACTGCCCCCCAGCCCAGAGTGTGCATGGAAAATTGTCTGGCAGCCTCCCTGACAGCAAGCAGTGATAGTGCCCATGAAGGGGACCTTGTTGGGCCCGCCCCTTTCACGGTTATCGCTTCTCGGCCTTTTGGCTAAGATCAAGTGTAGTATCTGTTCTTATCAGTTTAATATCTGATACGTCCCCTATCTGGGGACCATATATTAAATGGATTTTTGAGAACGGGGGCCGATTTCGAAGCTTGCTTCCGTCGCCCTATGCATTGACCCGATATGGCAGTATCTTCGGGTACAGTGCACCACCCCCTTACAGGGTTAAAAAGAAAGATTCCTACTTTCATTGCTACCTGCTTGCTGGCTAGCCAGCTAGCCAGCCCTGTGGGCCTTGCTGCTGCTGCAGCCAAAAAACAAAAGGTGGTGCTGCTGCTGCTTCTGCTGCTTCTGCTTCTGCTTGTGTCTGGCCCCTGTTGGAGCGTCCAGGCACAGGACTTCTGCTGCTGCTGACTAAATGGCCTCCTTAATTGGATCATTTGAGTAGCCAGCACACCTGTGCAGGTAGGGCATGACATGATAGGCAGCTGCCTTGATAGCGGGTGGGTGCTGAATGTTCCTAATTGACAAAATAAGATTAATGCTTATGAAGAAATATAAAATCTCATCCCTTCCCCAATATCGCGCCACACCCCTACCCCTTAATTCCCTGGTTGAACGTGATGGACATATGTCTTTTTTCGACCGTACTAACTATGTAACTATGTAACATAACATGGGGGGGGGGTCTCCTGGCTGTTCACACAGGTGTGTCATTGCTGTACATTGACCATGCATTGCTTCTGTGGTATTGCAAAGGCAAAGACAAATGCTTCCAGCCATCCATTGCACTAATGGATTGGTCATCAGCTGGCTGTCTATGTCCCGCATCAATATAGACCAAAGTACAGAGGGTTAGGCTATGCTATTGTGCACCTACCTGATGCATCAGAAGGTGCGAGGCCCTTGCTAAATTCTGTGCACAGACTTTGAGATCTATGCTTTAGACTGTATCTAAACCTGCTCCAACATGGACTGACATTCTGGCCTACTTTCAGCCGATGCGACTTGTCTGTCGCTGAACAGTCGCTTTTTATGTATTCAGCACCTATGTATAATGTTGTAAAAATGCTCTAGAAGCTAAAGTCGCAGAAATGTCACACATATTTGGCCTGCAACTTTCTGTGCGACAAATTCAGACAGGAAAAATCAGTATAAATCCTTAGAAAATTATCCCCCAGTGTCTCCATCTGCTGGCGGTATTGAATAAGCATTGCTGCACTGATGGGGTATGCATTAGACGAAAAAAAAGAAGAAAAAGAAGAATAATACGCCCAGAAAAGAGGCGAAAAGGAGAAAAACGTAAAAAAACGTGAAAAAAAAGTAAGAGGAGGAGAAGGGAAAAAAAGGTGGAAATGGGTTTAAAAGTGATTTCGGCGGAGAAATATATATATATATATATATATATATATATATATATATATATATGCGCACACACACACATAGATATAAACGTATTCTCCGTTGAGATATTGCAGCCGCTGCTGTGTCCAGGCCCAGGAGCCTTAGCACTGTGCTGTGATGTCACTCAATACCACTGACATCACTAGGTGTAAACAACATCTCTCCTTTGCTGTGTATGTGACTATGGAGCTGTTTGGTGATGTCGTCTATTACGGCCTTCATAGAAGCAACAGGAGATTGTTGCATTCATCTTGAACCCTCAGAACTACAGTGCTATGATGTCACTCACTTCCACAGGCCTTGCAGAGTGTAAACAACAACAACCCAGCTTTGTTGTGTATGTAACCAAAGGGATTTGTGATGTCACCTAGAACCTTCACAGCAGCGACAGCTTTATGAGGAGCATCAGCACTGCTCTGCCTGAGCAGAACCATCACCGCCATAGGTTGTCAAATAACCCGGATTTAACCCACACAGGTAAGTCCAATGGGGTGCAGGCATGTCCTCTATGCTTACAGCTTCCCGTGGGTGTTGGTTTGATACCGTTTGGGGACAGCCAAGGAGGCATCTGCAGGCAACAAATGTAGGTGTGTGCTTGTGTGTGTGTTTCCTATGCAGATCCTAAGCCCAGTGTCACATGCAAGTAGGAGGAGTAAGAAGGGTTCCTGGCAAATCCGGGTTATGGATTGCATTTAAAAAGGCCCCGTGGGAGTGCAATGGGCCCCTGTCTTGCTGCTTAGCAATAATGGTATGGGTTTAGGTTCTGCTGTGTGTACTGGTGGTTGACTGCCCCCCAGCCCAGAGTGTGCATGGAAAATTGTCTGGCAGCCTCCCTGACAGCAAGCAGTGATAGTGCCCATGAAGGGGACCTTGTTGGGCCCGCCCCTTTCACGGTTATCGCTTCTCGGCCTTTTGGCTAAGATCAAGTGTAGTATCTGTTCTTATCAGTTTAATATCTGATACGTCCCCTATCTGGGGACCATATATTAAATGGATTTTTGAGAACGGGGGCCGATTTCGAAGCTTGCTTCCGTCGCCCTATGCATTGACCCGATATGGCAGTATCTTCGGGTACAGTGCACCACCCCCTTACAGGGTTAAAAAGAAAGATTCCTACTTTCATTGCTACCTGCTTGCTGGCTAGCCAGCTAGCCAGCCCTGTGGGCCTTGCTGCTGCTGCAGCCAAAAAACAAAAGGTGGTGCTGCTGCTGCTTCTGCTGCTTCTGCTTCTGCTTGTGTCTGGCCCCTGTTGGAGCGTCCAGGCACAGGACTTCTGCTGCTGCTGACTAAATGGCCTCCTTAATTGGATCATTTGAGTAGCCAGCACACCTGTGCAGGTAGGGCATGACATGATAGGCAGCTGCCTTGATAGCGGGTGGGTGCTGAATGTTCCTAATTGACAAAATAAGATTAATGCTTATGAAGAAATATAAAATCTCATCCCTTCCCCAATATCGCGCCACACCCCTACCCCTTAATTCCCTGGTTGAACGTGATGGACATATGTCTTTTTTCGACCGTACTAACTATGTAACTATGTAACATAACATGGGGGGGGGGTCTCCTGGCTGTTCACACAGGTGTGTCATTGCTGTACATTGACCATGCATTGCTTCTGTGGTATTGCAAAGGCAAAGACAAATGCTTCCAGCCATCCATTGCACTAATGGATTGGTCATCAGCTGGCTGTCTATGTCCCGCATCAATATAGACCAAAGTACAGAGGGTTAGGCTATGCTATTGTGCACCTACCTGATGCATCAGAAGGTGCGAGGCCCTTGCTAAATTCTGTGCACAGACTTTGAGATCTATGCTTTAGACTGTATCTAAACCTGCTCCAACATGGACTGACATTCTGGCCTACTTTCAGCCGATGCGACTTGTCTGTCGCTGAACAGTCGCTTTTTATGTATTCAGCACCTATGTATAATGTTGTAAAAATGCTCTAGAAGCTAAAGTCGCAGAAATGTCACACATATTTGGCCTGCAACTTTCTGTGCGACAAATTCAGACAGGAAAAATCAGTATAAATCCTTAGAAAATTATCCCCCAGTGTCTCCATCTGCTGGCGGTATTGAATAAGCATTGCTGCACTGATGGGGTATGCATTAGACGAAAAAAAAGAAGAAAAAGAAGAATAATACGCCCAGAAAAGAGGCGAAAAGGAGAAAAACGTAAAAAAACGTGAAAAAAAAGTAAGAGGAGGAGAAGGGAAAAAAAGGTGGAAATGGGTTTAAAAGTGATTTCGGCGGAGAAATATATATATATATATATATATATATATATATATATATATATATATGCGCACACACACACATAGATATAAACGTATTCTCCGTTGAGATATTGCAGCCGCTGCTGTGTCCAGGCCCAGGAGCCTTAGCACTGTGCTGTGATGTCACTCAATACCACTGACATCACTAGGTGTAAACAACATCTCTCCTTTGCTGTGTATGTGACTATGGAGCTGTTTGGTGATGTCGTCTATTACGGCCTTCATAGAAGCAACAGGAGATTGTTGCATCCATCTTGAACCCTCAGAACTACAGTGCTATGATGTCACTCACTTCCACAGGCCTTGCAGAGTGTAAACAACAACAACCCAGCTTTGTTGTGTATGTAACCAAAGGGATTTGTGATGTCACCTAGAACCTTCACAGCAGCGACAGCTTTATGAGGAGCATCAGCACTGCTCTGCCTGAGCAGAACCATCACCGCCATAGGTTGTCAAATAACCCGGATTTAACCCACACAGGTAAGTCCAATGGGGTGCAGGCATGTCCTCTATGCTTACAGCTTCCCGTGGGTGTTGGTTTGATACCGTTTGGGGACAGCCAAGGAGGCATCTGCAGGCAACAAAGGTAGGTGTGTGCTTGTGTGTGTGTTTCCTATGCAGATCCTAAGCCCAGTGTCACATGCAAGTAGGAGGAGTAAGAAGGGTTCCTGGCAAATCCGGGTTATGGATTGCATTTAAAAAGGCCCCGTGGGAGTGCAATGGGCCCCTGTCTTGCTGCTTAGCAATAATGGTATGGGTTTAGGTTCTGCTGTGTGTACTGGTGGTTGACTGCCCCCCAGCCCAGAGTGTGCATGGAAAATTGTCTGGCAGCCTCCCTGACAGCAAGCAGTGATAGTGCCCATGAAGGGGACCTTGTTGGGCCCGCCCCTTTCACGGTTATCGCTTCTCGGCCTTTTGGCTAAGATCAAGTGTAGTATCTGTTCTTATCAGTTTAATATCTGATACGTCCCCTATCTGGGGACCATATATTAAATGGATTTTTGAGAACGGGGGCCGATTTCGAAGCTTGCTTCCGTCGCCCTATGCATTGACCCGATATGGCAGTATCTTCGGGTACAGTGCACCACCCCCTTACAGGGTTAAAAAGAAAGATTCCTACTTTCATTGCTACCTGCTTGCTGGCTAGCCAGCTAGCCAGCCCTGTGGGCCTTGCTGCTGCTGCAGCCAAAAAACAAAAGGTGGTGCTGCTGCTGCTTCTGCTGCTTCTGCTTCTGCTTGTGTCTGGCCCCTGTTGGAGCGTCCAGGCACAGGACTTCTGCTGCTGCTGACTAAATGGCCTCCTTAATTGGATCATTTGAGTAGCCAGCACACCTGTGCAGGTAGGGCATGACATGATAGGCAGCTGCCTTGATAGCGGGTGGGTGCTGAATGTTCCTAATTGACAAAATAAGATTAATGCTTATGAAGAAATATAAAATCTCATCCCTTCCCCAATATCGCGCCACACCCCTACCCCTTAATTCCCTGGTTGAACGTGATGGACATATGTCTTTTTTCGACCGTACTAACTATGTAACTATGTAACATAACATGGGGGGGGGGTCTCCTGGCTGTTCACACAGGTGTGTCATTGCTGTACATTGACCATGCATTGCTTCTGTGGTATTGCAAAGGCAAAGACAAATGCTTCCAGCCATCCATTGCACTAATGGATTGGTCATCAGCTGGCTGTCTATGTCCCGCATCAATATAGACCAAAGTACAGAGGGTTAGGCTATGCTATTGTGCACCTACCTGATGCATCAGAAGGTGCGAGGCCCTTGCTAAATTCTGTGCACAGACTTTGAGATCTATGCTTTAGACTGTATCTAAACCTGCTCCAACATGGACTGACATTCTGGCCTACTTTCAGCCGATGCGACTTGTCTGTCGCTGAACAGTCGCTTTTTATGTATTCAGCACCTATGTATAATGTTGTAAAAATGCTCTAGAAGCTAAAGTCGCAGAAATGTCACACATATTTGGCCTGCAACTTTCTGTGCGACAAATTCAGACAGGAAAAATCAGTATAAATCCTTAGAAAATTATCCCCCAGTGTCTCCATCTGCTGGCGGTATTGAATAAGCATTGCTGCACTGATGGGGTATGCATTAGACGAAAAAAAAGAAGAAAAAGAAGAATAATACGCCCAGAAAAGAGGCGAAAAGGAGAAAAACGTAAAAAAACGTGAAAAAAAAGTAAGAGGAGGAGAAGGGAAAAAAAGGTGGAAATGGGTTTAAAAGTGATTTCGGCGGAGAAATATATATATATATATATATATATATATATATATATATATATATATATATGCGCACACACACACATAGATATAAACGTATTCTCCGTTGAGATATTGCAGCCGCTGCTGTGTCCAGGCCCAGGAGCCTTAGCACTGTGCTGTGATGTCACTCAATACCACTGACATCACTAGGTGTAAACAACATCTCTCCTTTGCTGTGTATGTGACTATGGAGCTGTTTGGTGATGTCGTCTATTACGGCCTTCATAGAAGCAACAGGAGATTGTTGCATTCATCTTGAACCCTCAGAACTACAGTGCTATGATGTCACTCACTTCCACAGGCCTTGCAGAGTGTAAACAACAACAACCCAGCTTTGTTGTGTATGTAACCAAAGGGATTTGTGATGTCACCTAGAACCTTCACAGCAGCGACAGCTTTATGAGGAGCATCAGCACTGCTCTGCCTGAGCAGAACCATCACCGCCATAGGTTGTCAAATAACCCGGATTTAACCCACACAGGTAAGTCCAATGGGGTGCAGGCATGTCCTCTATGCTTACAGCTTCCCGTGGGTGTTGGTTTGATACCGTTTGGGGACAGCCAAGGAGGCATCTGCAGGCAACAAATGTAGGTGTGTGCTTGTGTGTGTGTTTCCTATGCAGATCCTAAGCCCAGTGTCACATGCAAGTAGGAGGAGTAAGAAGGGTTCCTGGCAAATCCGGGTTATGGATTGCATTTAAAAAGGCCCCGTGGGAGTGCAATGGGCCCCTGTCTTGCTGCTTAGCAATAATGGTATGGGTTTAGGTTCTGCTGTGTGTACTGGTGGTTGACTGCCCCCCAGCCCAGAGTGTGCATGGAAAATTGTCTGGCAGCCTCCCTGACAGCAAGCAGTGATAGTGCCCATGAAGGGGACCTTGTTGGGCCCGCCCCTTTCACGGTTATCGCTTCTCGGCCTTTTGGCTAAGATCAAGTGTAGTATCTGTTCTTATCAGTTTAATATCTGATACGTCCCCTATCTGGGGACCATATATTAAATGGATTTTTGAGAACGGGGGCCGATTTCGAAGCTTGCTTCCGTCGCCCTATGCATTGACCCGATATGGCAGTATCTTCGGGTACAGTGCACCACCCCCTTACAGGGTTAAAAAGAAAGATTCCTACTTTCATTGCTACCTGCTTGCTGGCTAGCCAGCTAGCCAGCCCTGTGGGCCTTGCTGCTGCTGCAGCCAAAAAACAAAAGGTGGTGCTGCTGCTGCTTCTGCTGCTTCTGCTTCTGCTTGTGTCTGGCCCCTGTTGGAGCGTCCAGGCACAGGACTTCTGCTGCTGCTGACTAAATGGCCTCCTTAATTGGATCATTTGAGTAGCCAGCACACCTGTGCAGGTAGGGCATGACATGATAGGCAGCTGCCTTGATAGCGGGTGGGTGCTGAATGTTCCTAATTGACAAAATAAGATTAATGCTTATGAAGAAATATAAAATCTCATCCCTTCCCCAATATCGCGCCACACCCCTACCCCTTAATTCCCTGGTTGAACGTGATGGACATATGTCTTTTTTCGACCGTACTAACTATGTAACTATGTAACATAACATGGGGGGGGGGTCTCCTGGCTGTTCACACAGGTGTGTCATTGCTGTACATTGACCATGCATTGCTTCTGTGGTATTGCAAAGGCAAAGACAAATGCTTCCAGCCATCCATTGCACTAATGGATTGGTCATCAGCTGGCTGTCTATGTCCCGCATCAATATAGACCAAAGTACAGAGGGTTAGGCTATGCTATTGTGCACCTACCTGATGCATCAGAAGGTGCGAGGCCCTTGCTAAATTCTGTGCACAGACTTTGAGATCTATGCTTTAGACTGTATCTAAACCTGCTCCAACATGGACTGACATTCTGGCCTACTTTCAGCCGATGCGACTTGTCTGTCGCTGAACAGTCGCTTTTTATGTATTCAGCACCTATGTATAATGTTGTAAAAATGCTCTAGAAGCTAAAGTCGCAGAAATGTCACACATATTTGGCCTGCAACTTTCTGTGCGACAAATTCAGACAGGAAAAATCAGTATAAATCCTTAGAAAATTATCCCCCAGTGTCTCCATCTGCTGGCGGTATTGAATAAGCATTGCTGCACTGATGGGGTATGCATTAGACGAAAAAAAAGAAGAAAAAGAAGAATAATACGCCCAGAAAAGAGGCGAAAAGGAGAAAAACGTAAAAAAACGTGAAAAAAAAGTAAGAGGAGGAGAAGGGAAAAAAAGGTGGAAATGGGTTTAAAAGTGATTTCGGCGGAGAAATATATATATATATATATATATATATATATATATATATATATATGCGCACACACACACATAGATATAAACGTATTCTCCGTTGAGATATTGCAGCCGCTGCTGTGTCCAGGCCCAGGAGCCTTAGCACTGTGCTGTGATGTCACTCAATACCACTGACATCACTAGGTGTAAACAACATCTCTCCTTTGCTGTGTATGTGACTATGGAGCTGTTTGGTGATGTCGTCTATTACGGCCTTCATAGAAGCAACAGGAGATTGTTGCATCCATCTTGAACCCTCAGAACTACAGTGCTATGATGTCACTCACTTCCACAGGCCTTGCAGAGTGTAAACAACAACAACCCAGCTTTGTTGTGTATGTAACCAAAGGGATTTGTGATGTCACCTAGAACCTTCACAGCAGCGACAGCTTTATGAGGAGCATCAGCACTGCTCTGCCTGAGCAGAACCATCACCGCCATAGGTTGTCAAATAACCCGGATTTAACCCACACAGGTAAGTCCAATGGGGTGCAGGCATGTCCTCTATGCTTACAGCTTCCCGTGGGTGTTGGTTTGATACCGTTTGGGGACAGCCAAGGAGGCATCTGCAGGCAACAAAGGTAGGTGTGTGCTTGTGTGTGTGTTTCCTATGCAGATCCTAAGCCCAGTGTCACATGCAAGTAGGAGGAGTAAGAAGGGTTCCTGGCAAATCCGGGTTATGGATTGCATTTAAAAAGGCCCCGTGGGAGTGCAATGGGCCCCTGTCTTGCTGCTTAGCAATAATGGTATGGGTTTAGGTTCTGCTGTGTGTACTGGTGGTTGACTGCCCCCCAGCCCAGAGTGTGCATGGAAAATTGTCTGGCAGCCTCCCTGACAGCAAGCAGTGATAGTGCCCATGAAGGGGACCTTGTTGGGCCCGCCCCTTTCACGGTTATCGCTTCTCGGCCTTTTGGCTAAGATCAAGTGTAGTATCTGTTCTTATCAGTTTAATATCTGATACGTCCCCTATCTGGGGACCATATATTAAATGGATTTTTGAGAACGGGGGCCGATTTCGAAGCTTGCTTCCGTCGCCCTATGCATTGACCCGATATGGCAGTATCTTCGGGTACAGTGCACCACCCCCTTACAGGGTTAAAAAGAAAGATTCCTACTTTCATTGCTACCTGCTTGCTGGCTAGCCAGCTAGCCAGCCCTGTGGGCCTTGCTGCTGCTGCAGCCAAAAAACAAAAGGTGGTGCTGCTGCTGCTTCTGCTGCTTCTGCTTCTGCTTGTGTCTGGCCCCTGTTGGAGCGTCCAGGCACAGGACTTCTGCTGCTGCTGACTAAATGGCCTCCTTAATTGGATCATTTGAGTAGCCAGCACACCTGTGCAGGTAGGGCATGACATGATAGGCAGCTGCCTTGATAGCGGGTGGGTGCTGAATGTTCCTAATTGACAAAATAAGATTAATGCTTATGAAGAAATATAAAATCTCATCCCTTCCCCAATATCGCGCCACACCCCTACCCCTTAATTCCCTGGTTGAACGTGATGGACATATGTCTTTTTTCGACCGTACTAACTATGTAACTATGTAACATAACATGGGGGGGGGGGTCTCCTGGCTGTTCACACAGGTGTGTCATTGCTGTACATTGACCATGCATTGCTTCTGTGGTATTGCAAAGGCAAAGACAAATGCTTCCAGCCATCCATTGCACTAATGGATTGGTCATCAGCTGGCTGTCTATGTCCCGCATCAATATAGACCAAAGTACAGAGGGTTAGGCTATGCTATTGTGCACCTACCTGATGCATCAGAAGGTGCGAGGCCCTTGCTAAATTCTGTGCACAGACTTTGAGATCTATGCTTTAGACTGTATCTAAACCTGCTCCAACATGGACTGACATTCTGGCCTACTTTCAGCCGATGCGACTTGTCTGTCGCTGAACAGTCGCTTTTTATGTATTCAGCACCTATGTATAATGTTGTAAAAATGCTCTAGAAGCTAAAGTCGCAGAAATGTCACACATATTTGGCCTGCAACTTTCTGTGCGACAAATTCAGACAGGAAAAATCAGTATAAATCCTTAGAAAATTATCCCCCAGTGTCTCCATCTGCTGGCGGTATTGAATAAGCATTGCTGCACTGATGGGGTATGCATTAGACGAAAAAAAAGAAGAAAAAGAAGAATAATACGCCCAGAAAAGAGGCGAAAAGGAGAAAAACGTAAAAAAACGTGAAAAAAAAGTAAGAGGAGGAGAAGGGAAAAAAAGGTGGAAATGGGTTTAAAAGTGATTTCGGCGGAGAAATATATATATATATATATATATATATATATATATATATATATATGCGCACACACACACATAGATATAAACGTATTCTCCGTTGAGATATTGCAGCCGCTGCTGTGTCCAGGCCCAGGAGCCTTAGCACTGTGCTGTGATGTCACTCAATACCACTGACATCACTAGGTGTAAACAACATCTCTCCTTTGCTGTGTATGTGACTATGGAGCTGTTTGGTGATGTCGTCTATTACGGCCTTCATAGAAGCAACAGGAGATTGTTGCATCCATCTTGAACCCTCAGAACTACAGTGCTATGATGTCACTCACTTCCACAGGCCTTGCAGAGTGTAAACAACAACAACCCAGCTTTGTTGTGTATGTAACCAAAGGGATTTGTGATGTCACCTAGAACCTTCACAGCAGCGACAGCTTTATGAGGAGCATCAGCACTGCTCTGCCTGAGCAGAACCATCACCGCCATAGGTTGTCAAATAACCCGGATTTAACCCACACAGGTAAGTCCAATGGGGTGCAGGCATGTCCTCTATGCTTACAGCTTCCCGTGGGTGTTGGTTTGATACCGTTTGGGGACAGCCAAGGAGGCATCTGCAGGCAACAAAGGTAGGTGTGTGCTTGTGTGTGTGTTTCCTATGCAGATCCTAAGCCCAGTGTCACATGCAAGTAGGAGGAGTAAGAAGGGTTCCTGGCAAATCCGGGTTATGGATTGCATTTAAAAAGGCCCCGTGGGAGTGCAATGGGCCCCTGTCTTGCTGCTTAGCAATAATGGTATGGGTTTAGGTTCTGCTGTGTGTACTGGTGGTTGACTGCCCCCCAGCCCAGAGTGTGCATGGAAAATTGTCTGGCAGCCTCCCTGACAGCAAGCAGTGATAGTGCCCATGAAGGGGACCTTGTTGGGCCCGCCCCTTTCACGGTTATCGCTTCTCGGCCTTTTGGCTAAGATCAAGTGTAGTATCTGTTCTTATCAGTTTAATATCTGTTACGTCCCCTATCTGGGGACCATATATTAAATGGATTTTTGAGAACGGGGGCCGATTTCGAAGCTTGCTTCCGTCGCCCTATGCATTGACCCGATATGGCAGTATCTTCGGGTACAGTGCACCACCCCCTTACAGGGTTAAAAAGAAAGATTCCTACTTTCATTGCTACCTGCTTGCTGGCTAGCCAGCTAGCCAGCCCTGTGGGCCTTGCTGCTGCTGCAGCCAAAAAACAAAAGGTGGTGCTGCTGCTGCTTCTGCTGCTTCTGCTTGTGTCTGGCCCCTGTTGGAGCGTCCAGGCACAGGACTTCTGCTGCTGCTGACTAAATGGCCTCCTTAATTGGATCATTTGAGTAGCCAGCACACCTGTGCAGGTAGGGCATGACATGATAGGCAGCTGCCTTGATAGCGGGTGGGTGCTGAATGTTCCTAATTGACAAAATAAGATTAATGCTTATGAAGAAATATAAAATCTCATCCCTTCCCCAATATCGCGCCACACCCCTACCCCTTAATTCCCTGGTTGAACGTGATGGACATATGTCTTTTTTCGACCGTACTAACTATGTAACTATGTAACATAACATGGGGGGGGGGGTCTCCTGGCTGTTCACACAGGTGTGTCATTGCTGTACATTGACCATGCATTGCTTCTGTGGTATTGCAAAGGCAAAGACAAATGCTTCCAGCCATCCATTGCACTAATGGATTGGTCATCAGCTGGCTGTCTATGTCCCGCATCAATATAGACCAAAGTACAGAGGGTTAGGCTATGCTATTGTGCACCTACCTGATGCATCAGAAGGTGCGAGGCCCTTGCTAAATTCTGTGCACAGACTTTGAGATCTATGCTTTAGACTGTATCTAAACCTGCTCCAACATGGACTGACATTCTGGCCTACTTTCAGCCGATGCGACTTGTCTGTCGCTGAACAGTCGCTTTTTATGTATTCAGCACCTATGTATAATGTTGTAAAAATGCTCTAGAAGCTAAAGTCGCAGAAATGTCACACATATTTGGCCTGCAACTTTCTGTGCGACAAATTCAGACAGGAAAAATCAGTATAAATCCTTAGAAAATTATCCCCCAGTGTCTCCATCTGCTGGCGGTATTGAATAAGCATTGCTGCACTGATGGGGTATGCATTAGACGAAAAAAAAGAAGAAAAAGAAGAATAATACGCCCAGAAAAGAGGCGAAAAGGAGAAAAACGTAAAAAAACGTGAAAAAAAAGTAAGAGGAGGAGAAGGGAAAAAAAGGTGGAAATGGGTTTAAAAGTGATTTCGGCGGAGAAATATATATATATATATATATATATATATATATATATATATATATATATGCGCACACACACACATAGATATAAACGTATTCTCCGTTGAGATATTGCAGCCGCTGCTGTGTCCAGGCCCAGGAGCCTTAGCACTGTGCTGTGATGTCACTCAATACCACTGACATCACTAGGTGTAAACAACATCTCTCCTTTGCTGTGTATGTGACTATGGAGCTGTTTGGTGATGTCGTCTATTACGGCCTTCATAGAAGCAACAGGAGATTGTTGCATCCATCTTGAACCCTCAGAACTACAGTGCTATGATGTCACTCACTTCCACAGGCCTTGCAGAGTGTAAACAACAACAACCCAGCTTTGTTGTGTATGTAACCAAAGGGATTTGTGATGTCACCTAGAACCTTCACAGCAGCGACAGCTTTATGAGGAGCATCAGCACTGCTCTGCCTGAGCAGAACCATCACCGCCATAGGTTGTCAAATAACCCGGATTTAACCCACACAGGTAAGTCCAATGGGGTGCAGGCATGTCCTCTATGCTTACAGCTTCCCGTGGGTGTTGGTTTGATACCGTTTGGGGACAGCCAAGGAGGCATCTGCAGGCAACAAAGGTAGGTGTGTGCTTGTGTGTGTGTTTCCTATGCAGATCCTAAGCCCAGTGTCACATGCAAGTAGGAGGAGTAAGAAGGGTTCCTGGCAAATCCGGGTTATGGATTGCATTTAAAAAGGCCCCGTGGGAGTGCAATGGGCCCCTGTCTTGCTGCTTAGCAATAATGGTATGGGTTTAGGTTCTGCTGTGTGTACTGGTGGTTGACTGCCCCCCAGCCCAGAGTGTGCATGGAAAATTGTCTGGCAGCCTCCCTGACAGCAAGCAGTGATAGTGCCCATGAAGGGGACCTTGTTGGGCCCGCCCCTTTCACGGTTATCGCTTCTCGGCCTTTTGGCTAAGATCAAGTGTAGTATCTGTTCTTATCAGTTTAATATCTGATACGTCCCCTATCTGGGGACCATATATTAAATGGATTTTTGAGAACGGGGGCCGATTTCGAAGCTTGCTTCCGTCGCCCTATGCATTGACCCGATATGGCAGTATCTTCGGGTACAGTGCACCACCCCCTTACAGGGTTAAAAAGAAAGATTCCTACTTTCATTGCTACCTGCTTGCTGGCTAGCCAGCTAGCCAGCCCTGTGGGCCTTGCTGCTGCTGCAGCCAAAAAACAAAAGGTGGTGCTGCTGCTGCTTCTGCTGCTTCTGCTTCTGCTTGTGTCTGGCCCCTGTTGGAGCGTCCAGGCACAGGACTTCTGCTGCTGCTGACTAAATGGCCTCCTTAATTGGATCATTTGAGTAACCAGCACACCTGTGCAGGTAGGGCATGACATGATAGGCAGCTGCCTTGATAGCGGGTGGGTGCTGAATGTTCCTAATTGACAAAATAAGATTAATGCTTATGAAGAAATATAAAATCTCATCCCTTCCCCAATATCGCGCCACACCCCTACCCCTTAATTCCCTGGTTGAACGTGATGGACATATGTCTTTTTTCGACCGTACTAACTATGTAACTATGTAACATAACATGGGGGGGGGGTCTCCTGGCTGTTCACACAGGTGTGTCATTGCTGTACATTGACCATGCATTGCTTCTGTGGTATTGCAAAGGCAAAGACAAATGCTTCCAGCCATCCATTGCACTAATGGATTGGTCATCAGCTGGCTGTCTATGTCCCGCATCAATATAGACCAAAGTACAGAGGGTTAGGCTATGCTATTGTGCACCTACCTGATGCATCAGAAGGTGCGAGGCCCTTGCTAAATTCTGTGCACAGACTTTGAGATCTATGCTTTAGACTGTATCTAAACCTGCTCCAACATGGACTGACATTCTGGCCTACTTTCAGCCGATGCGACTTGTCTGTCGCTGAACAGTCGCTTTTTATGTATTCAGCACCTATGTATAATGTTGTAAAAATGCTCTAGAAGCTAAAGTCGCAGAAATGTCACACATATTTGGCCTGCAACTTTCTGTGCGACAAATTCAGACAGGAAAAATCAGTATAAATCCTTAGAAAATTATCCCCCAGTGTCTCCATCTGCTGGCGGTATTGAATAAGCATTGCTGCACTGATGGGGTATGCATTAGACGAAAAAAAAGAAGAAAAAGAAGAATAATACGCCCAGAAAAGAGGCGAAAAGGAGAAAAACGTAAAAAAACGTGAAAAAAAAGTAAGAGGAGGAGAAGGGAAAAAAAGGTGGAAATGGCTTTAAAAGTGATTTCGGCGGAGAAATATATATATATATATATATATATATATATATATATATATATATATGCGCACACACACACATAGATATAAACGTATTCTCCGTTGAGATATTGCAGCCGCTGCTGTGTCCAGGCCCAGGAGCCTTAGCACTGTGCTGTGATGTCACTCAATACCACTGACATCACTAGGTGTAAACAACATCTCTCCTTTGCTGTGTATGTGACTATGGAGCTGTTTGGTGATGTCGTCTATTACGGCCTTCATAGAAGCAACAGGAGATTGTTGCATCCATCTTGAACCCTCAGAACTACAGTGCTATGATGTCACTCACTTCCACAGGCCTTGCAGAGTGTAAACAACAACAACCCAGCTTTGTTGTGTATGTAACCAAAGGGATTTGTGATGTCACCTAGAACCTTCACAGCAGCGACAGCTTTATGAGGAGCATCAGCACTGCTCTGCCTGAGCAGAACCATCACCGCCATAGGTTGTCAAATAACCCGGATTTAACCCACACAGGTAAGTCCAATGGGGTGCAGGCATGTCCTCTATGCTTACAGCTTCCCGTGGGTGTTGGTTTGATACCGTTTGGGGACAGCCAAGGAGGCATCTGCAGGCAACAAAGGTAGGTGTGTGCTTGTGTGTGTGTTTCCTATGCAGATCCTAAGCCCAGTGTCACATGCAAGTAGGAGGAGTAAGAAGGGTTCCTGGCAAATCCGGGTTATGGATTGCATTTAAAAAGGCCCCGTGGGAGTGCAATGGGCCCCTGTCTTGCTGCTTAGCAATAATGGTATGGGTTTAGGTTCTGCTGTGTGTACTGGTGGTTGACTGCCCCCCAGCCCAGAGTGTGCATGGAAAATTGTCTGGCAGCCTCCCTGACAGCAAGCAGTGATAGTGCCCATGAAGGGGACCTTGTTGGGCCCGCCCCTTTCACGGTTATCGCTTCTCGGCCTTTTGGCTAAGATCAAGTGTAGTATCTGTTCTTATCAGTTTAATATCTGATACGTCCCCTATCTGGGGACCATATATTAAATGGATTTTTGAGAACGGGGGCCGATTTCGAAGCTTGCTTCCGTCGCCCTATGCATTGACCCGATATGGCAGTATCTTCGGGTACAGTGCACCACCCCCTTACAGGGTTAAAAAGAAAGATTCCTACTTTCATTGCTACCTGCTTGCTGGCTAGCCAGCTAGCCAGCCCTGTGGGCCTTGCTGCTGCTGCAGCCAAAAAACAAAAGGTGGTGCTGCTGCTGCTTCTGCTTCTGCTTGTGTCTGGCCCCTGTTGGAGCGTCCAGGCACAGGACTTCTGCTGCTGCTGACTAAATGGCCTCCTTAATTGGATCATTTGAGTAGCCAGCACACCTGTGCAGGTAGGGCATGACATGATAGGCAGCTGCCTTGATAGCGGGTGGGTGCTGAATGTTCCTAATTGACAAAATAAGATTAATGCTTATGAAGAAATATAAAATCTCATCCCTTCCCCAATATCGCGCCACACCCCTACCCCTTAATTCCCTGGTTGAACGTGATGGACATATGTCTTTTTTCGACCGTACTAACTATGTAACTATGTAACATAACATGGGGGGGGGGTCTCCTGGCTGTTCACACAGGTGTGTCATTGCTGTACATTGACCATGCATTGCTTCTGTGGTATTGCAAAGGCAAAGACAAATGCTTCCAGCCATCCATTGCACTAATGGATTGGTCATCAGCTGGCTGTCTATGTCCCGCATCAATATAGACCAAAGTACAGAGGGTTAGGCTATGCTATTGTGCACCTACCTGATGCATCAGAAGGTGCGAGGCCCTTGCTAAATTCTGTGCACAGACTTTGAGATCTATGCTTTAGACTGTATCTAAACCTGCTCCAACATGGACTGACATTCTGGCCTACTTTCAGCCGATGCGACTTGTCTGTCGCTGAACAGTCGCTTTTTATGTATTCAGCACCTATGTATAATGTTGTAAAAATGCTCTAGAAGCTAAAGTCGCAGAAATGTCACACATATTTGGCCTGCAACTTTCTGTGCGACAAATTCAGACAGGAAAAATCAGTATAAATCCTTAGAAAATTATCCCCCAGTGTCTCCATCTGCTGGCGGTATTGAATAAGCATTGCTGCACTGATGGGGTATGCATTAGACGAAAAAAAAGAAGAAAAAGAAGAATAATACGCCCAGAAAAGAGGCGAAAAGGAGAAAAACGTAAAAAAACGTGAAAAAAAAGTAAGAGGAAGAGAAGGGAAAAAAAGGTGGAAATGGGTTTAAAAGTGATTTCGGCGGAGAAATATATATATATATATATATATATATATATATATATATATATGCGCACACACACACATAGATATAAACGTATTCTCCGTTGAGATATTGCAGCCGCTGCTGTGTCCAGGCCCAGGAGCCTTAGCACTGTGCTGTGATGTCACTCAATACCACTGACATCACTAGGTGTAAACAACATCTCTCCTTTGCTGTGTATGTGACTATGGAGCTGTTTGGTGATGTCGTCTATTACGGCCTTCATAGAAGCAACAGGAGATTGTTGCATCCATCTTGAACCCTCAGAACTACAGTGCTATGATGTCACTCACTTCCACAGGCCTTGCAGAGTGTAAACAACAACAACCCAGCTTTGTTGTGTATGTAACCAAAGGGATTTGTGATGTCACCTAGAACCTTCACAGCAGCGACAGCTTTATGAGGAGCATCAGCACTGCTCTGCCTGAGCAGAACCATCACCGCCATAGGTTGTCAAATAACCCGGATTTAACCCACACAGGTAAGTCCAATGGGGTGCAGGCATGTCCTCTATGCTTACAGCTTCCCGTGGGTGTTGGTTTGATACCGTTTGGGGACAGCCAAGGAGGCATCTGCAGGCAACAAAGGTAGGTGTGTGCTTGTGTGTGTGTTTCCTATGCAGATCCTAAGCCCAGTGTCACATGCAAGTAGGAGGAGTAAGAAGGGTTCCTGGCAAATCCGGGTTATGGATTGCATTTAAAAAGGCCCCGTGGGAGTGCAATGGGCCCCTGTCTTGCTGCTTAGCAATAATGGTATGGGTTTAGGTTCTGCTGTGTGTACTGGTGGTTGACTGCCCCCCAGCCCAGAGTGTGCATGGAAAATTGTCTGGCAGCCTCCCTGACAGCAAGCAGTGATAGTGCCCATGAAGGGGACCTTGTTGGGCCCGCCCCTTTCACGGTTATCGCTTCTCGGCCTTTTGGCTAAGATCAAGTGTAGTATCTGTTCTTATCAGTTTAATATCTGATACGTCCCCTATCTGGGGACCATATATTAAATGGATTTTTGAGAACGGGGGCCGATTTCGAAGCTTGCTTCCGTCGCCCTATGCATTGACCCGATATGGCAGTATCTTCGGGTACAGTGCACCACCCCCTTACAGGGTTAAAAAGAAAGATTCCTACTTTCATTGCTACCTGCTTGCTGGCTA
>NW_026608936.1:0-47306 GCF_029499605.1 Hyla sarda | reverse complement strand
TACAGAGGGTTAGGCTATGCTATTGTGCACCTACCTGATGCATCAGAAGGTGCGAGGCCCTTGCTAAATTCTGTGCACAGACTTTGAGATCTATACTTTAGACTGTATCTAAACCTGCTCCAACATGGACTGACATTCTGGCCTACTTTCAGCCGATGCGACTTGTCTGTCGCTGAACAGTCGCTTTTTATGTATTCAGCACCTATGTATAATGTTGTAAAAATGCTCTAGAAGCTAAAGTCGCAGAAATGTCACACATATTTGGCCTGCAACTTTCTGTGCGACAAATTCAGACAGGAAAAATCAGTATAAATCCTTAGAAAATTATCCCCCAGTGTCTCCATCTGCTGGCGGTATTGAATAAGCATTGCTGCACTGATGGGGTATGCATTAGACGAAAAAAAAGAAGAAAAAGAAGAATAATACGCCCAGAAAAGAGGCGAAAAGGAGAAAAACGTAAAAAAACGTGAAAAAAAAGTAAGAGGAAGAGAAGGGAAAAAAAGGTGGAAATGGGTTTAAAAGTGATTTCGGCGGAGAAATATATATATATATATATATATATATATATATATATATATATATACGCGCACACACACACATATATATAAACGTATTCTCCGTTGAGATATTGCAGCCGCTGCTGTGTCCAGGCCCAGGAGCCTTAGCACTGTGCTGTGATGTCACTCAATACCACTGACATCACTAGGTGTAAACAACATCTCTCCTTTGCTGTGTATGTGACTATGGAGCTGTTTGGTGATGTCGTCTATTATGGCCTTCATAGAAGCAACAGGAGATTGTTGCATCCATCTAGAACCCTCAGAACTACAGTGCTATGATGTCACTCACTTCCACAGGCCTTGCAGAGTGTAAACAACAACAACCCAGCTTTGTTGTGTATGTAACCATAGGGATTTGTGATGTCACCTAGAACCTTCACAGCAGCGACAGCTTTATGAGGAGCATCAGCACTGCTCTGCCTGAGCAGAACCATCACCGCCATAGGTTGTCAAATAACCCGGATTTAACCCACACAGGTAAGTCCAATGGGGTGCAGGCATGTCCTCTATGCTTACAGCTTCCCGTGGGTGTTGGTTTGATACCGTTTGGGGACAGCCAAGGAGGCATCTGCAGGCAACAAAGGTAGGTGTGTGCTTGTGTGTGTGTTTCCTATGCAGATCCTAAGCCCAGTGTCACATGCAAGTAGGAGGAGTAAGAAGGGTTCCTGGCAAATCCGGGTTATGGATTGCATTTAAAAAGGCCCCGTGGGAGTGCAATGGGCCCCTGTCTTGCTGCTTAGCAATAATGGTATGGGTTTAGGTTCTGCTGTGTGTACTGGTGGTTGACTGCCCCCCAGCCCAGAGTGTGCATGGAAAATTGTCTGGCAGCCTCCCTGACAGCAAGCAGTGATAGTGCCCATGAAGGGGACCTTGTTGGGCCCGCCCCTTTCACGGTTATCGCTTCTCGGCCTTTTGGCTAAGATCAAGTGTAGTATCTGTTCTTATCAGTTTAATATCTGATACGTCCCCTATCTGGGGACCATATATTAAATGGATTTTTGAGAACGGGGGCCGATTTCGAAGCTTGCTTCCGTCGCCCTATGCATTGACCCGATATGGCAGTATCTTCGGGTACAGTGCACCACCCCTTACAGGGTTAAAAAGAAAGATTCCTACTTTCATTGCTACCTGCTTGCTGGCTAGCCAGCTAGCCAGCCCTGTGGGCCTTGCTGCTGCTGCAGCCAAAAAACAAAAGGTGGTGCTGCTGCTTCTGCTGCTTCTGCTTGTGTCTGGCCGCTGTTGGAGCGTCCAGGCACAGGACTTCTGCTGCTGCTGACTAAATGGCCTCCTTAATTGGATCATTTGAGTAGCCAGCACACCTGTGCAGGTAGGGCATGACATGATAGGCAGCTGCCTTGATAGCGGGTGGGTGCTGAATGTTCCTAATTGACAAAATAAGATTAATGCTTATGAAGAAATATAAAATCTCATCCCTTCCCCAATATCGCGCCACACCCCTACCCCTTAATTCCCTGGTTGAACTTGATGGACATATGTCTTTTTTCGACCGTACTAACTATGTAACTATGTAACATAACATGGGGGGGGGGGGGTCTCCTGGCTGTTCACACAGGTGTGTCATTGCTGTACATTGACCATGCATTGCTTCTGTGGTATTGCAAAGGCAAAGACAAATGCTTCCAGCCATCCATTGCACTAATGGATTGGTCATCAGCTGGCTGTCTATGTCCCGCATCAATATAGACCAAAGTACAGAGGGTTAGGCTATGCTATTGTGCACCTACCTGATGCATCAGAAGGTGCGAGGCCCTTGCTAAATTCTGTGCACAGACTTTGAGATCTATACTTTAGACTGTATCTAAACCTGCTCCAACATGGACTGACATTCTGGCCTACTTTCAGCCGATGCGACTTGTCTGTCGCTGAACAGTCGCTTTTTATGTATTCAGCACCTATGTATAATGTTGTAAAAATGCTCTAGAAGCTAAAGTCGCAGAAATGTCACACATATTTGGCCTGCAACTTTCTGTGCGACAAATTCAGACAGGAAAAATCAGTATAAATCCTTAGAAAATTATCCCCCAGTGTCTCCATCTGCTGGCGGTATTGAATAAGCATTGCTGCACTGATGGGGTATGCATTAGACGAAAAAAAAGAAGAAAAAGAAGAATAATACGCCCAGAAAAGAGGCGAAAAGGAGAAAAACGTAAAAAAACGTGAAAAAAAAGTAAGAGGAAGAGAAGGGAAAAAAAGGTGGAAATGGGTTTAAAAGTGATTTCGGCGGAGAAATATATATATATATATATATATATATATATATATATATACGCGCACACACACACATATATATAAACGTATTCTCCGTTGAGATATTGCAGCCGCTGCTGTGTCCAGGCCCAGGAGCCTTAGCACTGTGCTGTGATGTCACTCAATACCACTGACATCACTAGGTGTAAACAACATCTCTCCTTTGCTGTGTATGTGACTATGGAGCTGTTTGGTGATGTCGTCTATTATGGCCTTCATAGAAGCAACAGGAGATTGTTGCATCCATCTAGAACCCTCAGAACTACAGTGCTATGATGTCACTCACTTCCACAGGCCTTGCAGAGTGTAAACAACAACAACCCAGCTTTGTTGTGTATGTAACCATAGGGATTTGTGATGTCACCTAGAACCTTCACAGCAGCGACAGCTTTATGAGGAGCATCAGCACTGCTCTGCCTGAGCAGAACCATCACCGCCATAGGTTGTCAAATAACCCGGATTTAACCCACACAGGTAAGTCCAATGGGGTGCAGGCATGTCCTCTATGCTTACAGCTTCCCGTGGGTGTTGGTTTGATACCGTTTGGGGACAGCCAAGGAGGCATCTGCAGGCAACAAAGGTAGGTGTGTGCTTGTGTGTGTGTTTCCTATGCAGATCCTAAGCCCAGTGTCACATGCAAGTAGGAGGAGTAAGAAGGGTTCCTGGCAAATCCGGGTTATGGATTGCATTTAAAAAGGCCCCGTGGGAGTGCAATGGGCCCCTGTCTTGCTGCTTAGCAATAATGGTATGGGTTTAGGTTCTGCTGTGTGTACTGGTGGTTGACTGCCCCCCAGCCCAGAGTGTGCATGGAAAATTGTCTGGCAGCCTCCCTGACAGCAAGCAGTGATAGTGCCCATGAAGGGGACCTTGTTGGGCCCGCCCCTTTCACGGTTATCGCTTCTCGGCCTTTTGGCTAAGATCAAGTGTAGTATCTGTTCTTATCAGTTTAATATCTGATACGTCCCCTATCTGGGGACCATATATTAAATGGATTTTTGAGAACGGGGGCCGATTTCGAAGCTTGCTTCCGTCGCCCTATGCATTGACCCGATATGGCAGTATCTTCGGGTACAGTGCACCACCCCCTTACAGGGTTAAAAAGAAAGATTCCTACTTTCATTGCTACCTGCTTGCTGGCTAGCCAGCTAGCCAGCCCTGTGGGCCTTGCTGCTGCTGCAGCCAAAAAACAAAAGGTGGTGCTGCTGCTTCTGCTGCTTCTGCTTGTGTCTGGCCGCTGTTGGAGCGTCCAGGCACAGGACTTCTGCTGCTGCTGACTAAATGGCCTCCTTAATTGGATCATTTGAGTAGCCAGCACACCTGTGCAGGTAGGGCATGACATGATAGGCAGCTGCCTTGATAGCGGGTGGGTGCTGAATGTTCCTAATTGACAAAATAAGATTAATGCTTATGAAGAAATATAAAATCTCATCCCTTCCCCAATATCGCGCCACACCCCTACCCCTTAATTCCCTGGTTGAACTTGATGGACATATGTCTTTTTTCGACCGTACTAACTATGTAACTATGTAACATAACATGGGGGGGGGGGGGGGGGGGTCTCCTGGCTGTTCACACAGGTGTGTCATTGCTGTACATTGACCATGCATTGCTTCTGTGGTATTGCAAAGGCAAAGACAAATGCTTCCAGCCATCCATTGCACTAATGGATTGGTCATCAGCTGGCTGTCTATGTCCCGCATCAATATAGACCAAAGTACAGAGGGTTAGGCTATGCTATTGTGCACCTACCTGATGCATCAGAAGGTGCGAGGCCCTTGCTAAATTCTGTGCACAGACTTTGAGATCTATACTTTAGACTGTATCTAAACCTGCTCCAACATGGACTGACATTCTGGCCTACTTTCAGCCGATGCGACTTGTCTGTCGCTGAACAGTCGCTTTTTATGTATTCAGCACCTATGTATAATGTTGTAAAAATGCTCTAGAAGCTAAAGTCGCAGAAATGTCACACATATTTGGCCTGCAACTTTCTGTGCGACAAATTCAGACAGGAAAAATCAGTATAAATCCTTAGAAAATTATCCCCCAGTGTCTCCATCTGCTGGCGGTATTGAATAAGCATTGCTGCACTGATGGGGTATGCATTAGACGAAAAAAAAGAAGAAAAAGAAGAATAATACGCCCAGAAAAGAGGCGAAAAGGAGAAAAACGTAAAAAAACTTGAAAAAAAAGTAAGAGGAAGAGAAGGGAAAAAAAGGTGGAAATGGGTTTAAAAGTGATTTCGGCGGAGAAATATATATATATATATATATATATATATATATATATATATATATACGCGCACACACACACATATATATAAACGTATTCTCCGTTGAGATATTGCAGCCGCTGCTGTGTCCAGGCCCAGGAGCCTTAGCACTGTGCTGTGATGTCACTCAATACCACTGACATCACTAGGTGTAAACAACATCTCTCCTTTGCTGTGTATGTGACTATGGAGCTGTTTGGTGATGTCGTCTATTATGGCCTTCATAGAAGCAACAGGAGATTGTTGCATCCATCTAGAACCCTCAGAACTACAGTGCTATGATGTCACTCACTTCCACAGGCCTTGCAGAGTGTAAACAACAACAACCCAGCTTTGTTGTGTATGTAACCATAGGGATTTGTGATGTCACCTAGAACCTTCACAGCAGCGACAGCTTTATGAGGAGCATCAGCACTGCTCTGCCTGAGCAGAACCATCACCGCCATAGGTTGTCAAATAACCCGGATTTAACCCACACAGGTAAGTCCAATGGGGTGCAGGCATGTCCTCTATGCTTACAGCTTCCCGTGGGTGTTGGTTTGATACCGTTTGGGGACAGCCAAGGAGGCATCTGCAGGCAACAAAGGTAGGTGTGTGCTTGTGTGTGTGTTTCCTATGCAGATCCTAAGCCCAGTGTCACATGCAAGTAGGAGGAGTAAGAAGGGTTCCTGGCAAATCCGGGTTATGGATTGCATTTAAAAAGGCCCCGTGGGAGTGCAATGGGCCCCTGTCTTGCTGCTTAGCAATAATGGTATGGGTTTAGGTTCTGCTGTGTGTACTGGTGGTTGACTGCCCCCCAGCCCAGAGTGTGCATGGAAAATTGTCTGGCAGCCTCCCTGACAGCAAGCAGTGATAGTGCCCATGAAGGGGACCTTGTTGGGCCCGCCCCTTTCACGGTTATCGCTTCTCGGCCTTTTGGCTAAGATCAAGTGTAGTATCTGTTCTTATCAGTTTAATATCTGATACGTCCCCTATCTGGGGACCATATATTAAATGGATTTTTGAGAACGGGGGCCGATTTCGAAGCTTGCTTCCGTCGCCCTATGCATTGACCCGATATGGCAGTATCTTCGGGTACAGTGCACCACCCCCTTACAGGGTTAAAAAGAAAGATTCCTACTTTCATTGCTACCTGCTTGCTGGCTAGCCAGCTAGCCAGCCCTGTGGGCCTTGCTGCTGCTGCAGCCAAAAAACAAAAGGTGGTGCTGCTGCTTCTGCTGCTTCTGCTTGTGTCTGGCCGCTGTTGGAGCGTCCAGGCACAGGACTTCTGCTGCTGCTGACTAAATGGCCTCCTTAATTGGATCATTTGAGTAGCCAGCACACCTGTGCAGGTAGGGCATGACATGATAGGCAGCTGCCTTGATAGCGGGTGGGTGCTGAATGTTCCTAATTGACAAAATAAGATTAATGCTTATGAAGAAATATAAAATCTCATCCCTTCCCCAATATCGCGCCACACCCCTACCCCTTAATTCCCTGGTTGAACTTGATGGACATATGTCTTTTTTCGACCGTACTAACTATGTAACTATGTAACATAACATGGGGGGGGGGGGGGGGGGGGGTCTCCTGGCTGTTCACACAGGTGTGTCATTGCTGTACATTGACCATGCATTGCTTCTGTGGTATTGCAAAGGCAAAGACAAATGCTTCCAGCCATCCATTGCACTAATGGATTGGTCATCAGCTGGCTGTCTATGTCCCGCATCAATATAGACTAAAGTACAGAGGGTTAGGCTATGCTATTGTGCACCTACCTGATGCATCAGAAGGTGCGAGGCCCTTGCTAAATTCTGTGCACAGACTTTGAGATCTATGCTTTAGACTGTATCTAAACCTGCTCCAACATGGACTGACATTCTGGCCTACTTTCAGCCGATGCGACTTGTCTGTCGCTGAACAGTCGCTTTTTATGTATTCAGCACCTATGTATAATGTTGTAAAAATGCTCTAGAAGCTAAAGTCGCAGAAATGTCACACATATTTGGCCTGCAACTTTCTGTGCGACAAATTCAGACAGGAAAAATCAGTATAAATCCTTAGAAAATTATCCCCCAGTGTCTCCATCTGCTGGCGGTATTGAATAAGCATTGCTGCACTGATGGGGTATGCATTAGACGAAAAAAAAGAAGAAAAAGAAGAATAATACGCCCAGAAAAGAGGCGAAAAGGAGAAAAACGTAAAAAAACGTGAAAAAAAAGTAAGAGGAAGAGAAGGGAAAAAAAGGTGGAAATGGGTTTAAAAGTGATTTCGGCGGAGAAATATATATATATATATATATATATATATATATATATATATATATATATGCGCACACACACACATAGATATAAACGTATTCTCCGTTGAGATATTGCAGCCGCTGCTGTGTCCAGGCCCAGGAGCCTTAGCACTGTGCTGTGATGTCACTCAATACCACTGACATCACTAGGTGTAAACAACATCTCTCCTTTGCTGTGTATGTGACTATGGAGCTGTTTGGTGATGTCGTCTATTACGGCCTTCATAGAAGCAACAGGAGATTGTTGCATCCATCTTGAACCCTCAGAACTACAGTGCTATGATGTCACTCACTTCCACAGGCCTTGCAGAGTGTAAACAACAACAACCCAGCTTTGTTGTGTATGTAACCAAAGGGATTTGTGATGTCACCTAGAACCTTCACAGCAGCGACAGCTTTATGAGGAGCATCAGCACTGCTCTGCCTGAGCAGAACCATCACCGCCATAGGTTGTCAAATAACCCGGATTTAACCCACACAGGTAAGTCCAATGGGGTGCAGGCATGTCCTCTATGCTTACAGCTTCCCGTGGGTGTTGGTTTGATACCGTTTGGGGACAGCCAAGGAGGCATCTGCAGGCAACAAAGGTAGGTGTGTGCTTGTGTGTGTGTTTCCTATGCAGATCCTAAGCCCAGTGTCACATGCAAGTAGGAGGAGTAAGAAGGGTTCCTGGCAAATCCGGGTTATGGATTGCATTTAAAAAGGCCCCGTGGGAGTGCAATGGGCCCCTGTCTTGCTGCTTAGCAATAATGGTATGGGTTTAGGTTCTGCTGTGTGTACTGGTGGTTGACTGCCCCCCAGCCCAGAGTGTGCATGGAAAATTGTCTGGCAGCCTCCCTGACAGCAAGCAGTGATAGTGCCCATGAAGGGGACCTTGTTGGGCCCGCCCCTTTCACGGTTATCGCTTCTCGGCCTTTTGGCTAAGATCAAGTGTAGTATCTGTTCTTATCAGTTTTCATGCTGGTGGGGATGGGTGCTGCATGGAGGATGCAGGTGTACCAGGGCTTTCCGGGGCTGGTTCTGAGGAATCAGCTCGACGGCTGCCCCGATGTGACCTGTTCCCTTCGGGTCTCGCCATGAGGCTGAGAGGGTCTAGAGCCGAGGTACTTTTGTGCCTCGGGGAGTGGTGACCCCGAGGTGCCGAAACTCACTGGGAGAATAGACTCACTGAGTTGAAGCACGGGCACCATAATCTCTTCACCTTGTGGCACTCACCTCTTGATTCCCGGCCTTCTGGCTAGGATCAGAGAAATTTTTATAGATCCGGCCGGATGTCCGGGCAGTATATCTGCACACATTCACTTATTTATTTATTTTTTGTCTCACTGTGTCACTTTTTGCGTGTTGTGTGTTCACAGGATTTGTCAGGATGCGGTAGCCCTTCTGGGTGTCCCTCCTGGCGGTCTAGGGGAGGTGTGTGTGGCCATTAGGTTCCGCACCTCCCTGCAAACACCCCGGGCACTCCTGCTTTGGCAGGGTACCTACCGTAATCGGCTCTGCGGGCAGATACCTTGGCTAACGCCAAGGGGGATGCCGGGAGCATTTGTGGTCCCCTAGTAGCTTCGGCGAAAAGGGACATCGAACCTGGAACCTCGCAGGTACCTTTTGGTCCGGAGGCGAAGGGTAAGGTTTGTTGGGGGGCCTCTCTCCTATCGGAGAAGGGCTTGCGATAGACCGCATCCTTTGTGCACGTTTTTTTTAGTGTAACACGTTTGCACTTTTTCTTGCACTTTGGGTGAATCGAAAGCACGTTCCTCGGCTTTGGAAAAAAAAAAAAAAAAAAATCTGTTCTTATCAGTTTAATATCTGATACGTCCCCTATCTGGGGACCATATATTAAATGGATTTTTGAGAACGGGGCCCGATTTCGAAGCTTGCTTCCGTCGCCCTATGCATTGACCCGATATGGCAGTATCTTCGGGTACAGTGCACCACCCCCTTACAGGGTTAAAAAGAAAGATTCCTACTTTCATTGCTACCTGCTTGCTGGCTAGCCAGCTAGCCAGCCCTGTGGGCCTTGCTGCTGCTGCAGCCAAAAAACAAAAGGTGGTGCTGCTGCTTCTGCTGCTTCTGCTTGTGTCTGGCCGCTGTTGGAGCGTCCAGGCACAGGACTTCTGCTGCTGCTGACTAAATGGCCTCCTTAATTGGATCATTTGAGTAGCCAGCACACCTGTGCAGGTAGGGCATGACATGATAGGCAGCTGCCTTGATAGCGGGTGGGTGCTGAATGTTCCTAATTGACAAAATAAGATTAATGCTTATGAAGAAATATAAAATCTCATCCCTTCCCCAATATCGCGCCACACCCCTACCCCTTAATTCCCTGGTTGAACTTGATGGACATATGTCTTTTTTCGACCGTACTAACTATGTAACTATGTAACATAACATGGGGGGGGGGGGGGGTCTCCTGGCTGTTCACACAGGTGTGTCATTGCTGTACATTGACCATGCATTGCTTCTGTGGTATTGCAAAGGCAAAGACAAATGCTTCCAGCCATCCATTGCACTAATGGATTGGTCATCAGCTGGCTGTCTATGTCCCGCATCAATATAGACCAAAGTACAGAGGGTTAGGCTATGCTATTGTGCACCTACCTGATGCATCAGAAGGTGCGAGGCCCTTGCTAAATTCTGTGCACAGACTTTGAGATCTATACTTTAGACTGTATCTAAACCTGCTCCAACATGGACTGACATTCTGGCCTACTTTCAGCCGATGCGACTTGTCTGTCGCTGAACAGTCGCTTTTTATGTATTCAGCACCTATGTATAATGTTGTAAAAATGCTCTAGAAGCTAAAGTCGCAGAAATGTCACACATATTTGGCCTGCAACTTTCTGTGCGACAAATTCAGACAGGAAAAATCAGTATAAATCCTTAGAAAATTATCCCCCAGTGTCTCCATCTGCTGGCGGTATTGAATAAGCATTGCTGCACTGATGGGGTATGCATTAGACGAAAAAAAAGAAGAAAAAGAAGAATAATACGCCCAGAAAAGAGGCGAAAAGGAGAAAAACGTAAAAAAACGTGAAAAAAAAGTAAGAGGAAGAGAAGGGAAAAAAAGGTGGAAATGGGTTTAAAAGTGATTTCGGCGGAGAAATATATATATATATATATATATATATATATATATATATATATATACGCGCACACACACACATATATATAAACGTATTCTCCGTTGAGATATTGCAGCCGCTGCTGTGTCCAGGCCCAGGAGCCTTAGCACTGTGCTGTGATGTCACTCAATACCACTGACATCACTAGGTGTAAACAACATCTCTCCTTTGCTGTGTATGTGACTATGGAGCTGTTTGGTGATGTCGTCTATTATGGCCTTCATAGAAGCAACAGGAGATTGTTGCATCCATCTAGAACCCTCAGAACTACAGTGCTATGATGTCACTCACTTCCACAGGCCTTGCAGAGTGTAAACAACAACAACCCAGCTTTGTTGTGTATGTAACCATAGGGATTTGTGATGTCACCTAGAACCTTCACAGCAGCGACAGCTTTATGAGGAGCATCAGCACTGCTCTGCCTGAGCAGAACCATCACCGCCATAGGTTGTCAAATAACCCGGATTTAACCCACACAGGTAAGTCCAATGGGGTGCAGGCATGTCCTCTATGCTTACAGCTTCCCGTGGGTGTTGGTTTGATACCGTTTGGGGACAGCCAAGGAGGCATCTGCAGGCAACAAAGGTAGGTGTGTGCTTGTGTGTGTGTTTCCTATGCAGATCCTAAGCCCAGTGTCACATGCAAGTAGGAGGAGTAAGAAGGGTTCCTGGCAAATCCGGGTTATGGATTGCATTTAAAAAGGCCCCGTGGGAGTGCAATGGGCCCCTGTCTTGCTGCTTAGCAATAATGGTATGGGTTTAGGTTCTGCTGTGTGTACTGGTGGTTGACTGCCCCCCAGCCCAGAGTGTGCATGGAAAATTGTCTGGCAGCCTCCCTGACAGCAAGCAGTGATAGTGCCCATGAAGGGGACCTTGTTGGGCCCGCCCCTTTCACGGTTATCGCTTCTCGGCCTTTTGGCTAAGATCAAGTGTAGTATCTGTTCTTATCAGTTTAATATCTGATACGTCCCCTATCTGGGGACCATATATTAAATGGATTTTTGAGAACGGGGGCCGATTTCGAAGCTTGCTTCCGTCGCCCTATGCATTGACCCGATATGGCAGTATCTTCGGGTACAGTGCACCACCCCCTTACAGGGTTAAAAAGAAAGATTCCTACTTTCATTGCTACCTGCTTGCTGGCTAGCCAGCTAGCCAGCCCTGTGGGCCTTGCTGCTGCTGCAGCCAAAAAACAAAAGGTGGTGCTGCTGCTTCTGCTGCTTCTGCTTGTGTCTGGCCGCTGTTGGAGCGTCCAGGCACAGGACTTCTGCTGCTGCTGACTAAATGGCCTCCTTAATTGGATCATTTGAGTAGCCAGCACACCTGTGCAGGTAGGGCATGACATGATAGGCAGCTGCCTTGATAGCGGGTGGGTGCTGAATGTTCCTAATTGACAAAATAAGATTAATGCTTATGAAGAAATATAAAATCTCATCCCTTCCCCAATATCGCGCCACACCCCTACCCCTTAATTCCCTGGTTGAACTTGATGGACATATGTCTTTTTTCGACCGTACTAACTATGTAACTATGTAACATAACATGGGGGGGGGGGGGGGGGGTCTCCTGGCTGTTCACACAGGTGTGTCATTGCTGTACATTGACCATGCATTGCTTCTGTGGTATTGCAAAGGCAAAGACAAATGCTTCCAGCCATCCATTGCACTAATGGATTGGTCATCAGCTGGCTGTCTATGTCCCGCATCAATATAGACCAAAGTACAGAGGGTTAGGCTATGCTATTGTGCACCTACCTGATGCATCAGAAGGTGCGAGGCCCTTGCTAAATTCTGTGCACAGACTTTGAGATCTATACTTTAGACTGTATCTAAACCTGCTCCAACATGGACTGACATTCTGGCCTACTTTCAGCCGATGCGACTTGTCTGTCGCTGAACAGTCGCTTTTTATGTATTCAGCACCTATGTATAATGTTGTAAAAATGCTCTAGAAGCTAAAGTCGCAGAAATGTCACACATATTTGGCCTGCAACTTTCTGTGCGACAAATTCAGACAGGAAAAATCAGTATAAATCCTTAGAAAATTATCCCCCAGTGTCTCCATCTGCTGGCGGTATTGAATAAGCATTGCTGCACTGATGGGGTATGCATTAGACGAAAAAAAAGAAGAAAAAGAAGAATAATACGCCCAGAAAAGAGGCGAAAAGGAGAAAAACGTAAAAAAACGTGAAAAAAAAGTAAGAGGAAGAGAAGGGAAAAAAAGGTGGAAATGGGTTTAAAAGTGATTTCGGCGGAGAAATATATATATATATATATATATATATATATATATATATATATATACGCGCACACACACACATATATATAAACGTATTCTCCGTTGAGATATTGCAGCCGCTGCTGTGTCCAGGCCCAGGAGCCTTAGCACTGTGCTGTGATGTCACTCAATACCACTGACATCACTAGGTGTAAACAACATCTCTCCTTTGCTGTGTATGTGACTATGGAGCTGTTTGGTGATGTCGTCTATTATGGCCTTCATAGAAGCAACAGGAGATTGTTGCATCCATCTAGAACCCTCAGAACTACAGTGCTATGATGTCACTCACTTCCACAGGCCTTGCAGAGTGTAAACAACAACAACCCAGCTTTGTTGTGTATGTAACCATAGGGATTTGTGATGTCACCTAGAACCTTCACAGCAGCGACAGCTTTATGAGGAGCATCAGCACTGCTCTGCCTGAGCAGAACCATCACCGCCATAGGTTGTCAAATAACCCGGATTTAACCCACACAGGTAAGTCCAATGGGGTGCAGGCATGTCCTCTATGCTTACAGCTTCCCGTGGGTGTTGGTTTGATACCGTTTGGGGACAGCCAAGGAGGCATCTGCAGGCAACAAAGGTAGGTGTGTGCTTGTGTGTGTGTTTCCTATGCAGATCCTAAGCCCAGTGTCACATGCAAGTAGGAGGAGTAAGAAGGGTTCCTGGCAAATCCGGGTTATGGATTGCATTTAAAAAGGCCCCGTGGGAGTGCAATGGGCCCCTGTCTTGCTGCTTAGCAATAATGGTATGGGTTTAGGTTCTGCTGTGTGTACTGGTGGTTGACTGCCCCCCAGCCCAGAGTGTGCATGGAAAATTGTCTGGCAGCCTCCCTGACAGCAAGCAGTGATAGTGCCCATGAAGGGGACCTTGTTGGGCCCGCCCCTTTCACGGTTATCGCTTCTCGGCCTTTTGGCTAAGATCAAGTGTAGTTTCGGCTCACTTGGTCTGGCCAGAGGGTGTCTGGGGTACCCGGCTCCTTGGCCTTGGGGGATCGTCCTTCCTAACGGAGGGACTTCACCCCCTTGCTGCAATTGGGGAGCCGGCCTAGTCCCCGGACAACGGGGAGCGATCCCCTTTCACTGCCCACATTCTGTGGGGGAGTGTCTTTTGTTCCTGTTGGACGTGATTTTCTACAAGATGGCAGAAGAACCGGAGATGCCTGGAACCAGAGAAGAGGAGATGCCCTTTTTCGGGAGGATTAAAAATGGCGTTCGCATCCTGCTGAAGGACTCTGCTAAGAGAGGAAGAGGACTTTCTTTTGTAGTGGAGGACATGCTGTTTGGACTTCTGCACGTATCCAAGGTACAGATTCTGTCTATGCTGGAATTCCCCAAGAGGGGGTGTTATGACATAATCTTTGTCTCTGATGAAGATTGTGATTCATTTTGTAAGAAAGTGGATGCCTCTAAGACTCATGTAATCTGGGAAGGCGTGGAAGTTATTCCCCATTTTCCAGGGAAAGAAAAAATATTGACTGTAAGAATGTATAGTCCATATATCCCTGAGGAGGACATAGTTGTTTTTTTGGACCAGTTTTGTGAAGAGATTGTGCCTTTGGGTAAAGTATTTAACCAGTATGGGGTTTGGACAACAAAATGGAAGTTTAAAGTAAAATTTAGGGAGGAGGCGGGAGGGGGAACAGTGTTTCCTCCTTCCCGTTTCAAGATAGGTTCCATAAATGGGGACCTGTTTTTTGCTGGAATGCAGAATTTCTGCCGTAAGTGCAGACAATATGGACACCTGAAAGATGAATGTACGTATCTATGGTGTTATAAATGCCAGAAGGAAGGACATGGAACAGAGTCGTGTACCCAGAGGGGTAAATGTAATTTGTGTAACCAAAGTGGACATTTGTACGCAAATTGTCCAAAGAAGAAAAAGAAGAGAGAAGATGTGGGTTTGCTGCAAGATGAACCAGAAATTAATAAGAAGACTGGGCATTACTCTAAAAACTGCCCAGAAAAATCTGTGGCTATGGAGTTTGAAAGTGAAGTAAAGTTGAAGAGGAAGAAAAAAGAAGAAGAAAGTGGGAGTGAGGCTTCTGAAGGGGAGCCAACAGAGGAATTGAAGAAAAGATTTCTTGGTGAATATTTTGTTGGTTTTTTGGGCGAGGTGCTGGACCAAGCCCCAAAGGAAGAAAGAGAAGTATTTGTGCAAGATTTACTAAAATTTAAAATAAAAGTGAACACTCGACTTGAAACTGCGAGGGAAAAAGTATTGCAGTCCTTAAAGCCTGATGTGGGACGCTTCATGGCGACCTACCAAGTGTCGCCATGGTTGGCAGTTCCAGTTAAAAAAGCTTTGAAGAGTGGAGCTCTTCAATTCGGATTAATTGATTATTTGGGAGTTTTTGCTTGGAGAAAGGGTTTGATTTTGGAATAAGGTTTATTTGAGTTTTTGTTGTTAGTTATGTTGTTTTAATTTGTTTTATTTTGGAAATAAATAAAAAAGTTACCTGATGATGAGCACAAAAATCTAGTTCACATAAGATCTTAGAACTATGATTTAGTTCTGAGGGAAACTTAAAAAAAAAATCTGTTCTTATCAGTTTAATATCTGATACGTCCCCTATCTGGGGACCATATATTAAATGGATTTTTGAGAACGGGGGCCGATTTCGAAGCTTGCTTCCGTCGCCCTATGCATTGACCCGATATGGCAGTATCTTCGGGTACAGTGCACCACCCCCTTACAGGGTTAAAAAGAAAGATTCCTACTTTCATTGCTACCTGCTTGCTGGCTAGCCAGCTAGCCAGCCCTGTGGGCCTTGCTGCTGCTGCAGCCAAAAAACAAAAGGTGGTGCTGCTGCTTCTGCTGCTTCTGCTTGTGTCTGGCCGCTGTTGGAGCGTCCAGGCACAGGACTTCTGCTGCTGCTGACTAAATGGCCTCCTTAATTGGATCATTTGAGTAGCCAGCACACCTGTGCAGGTAGGGCATGACATGATAGGCAGCTGCCTTGATAGCGGGTGGGTGCTGAATGTTCCTAATTGGCAAAATAAGATTAATGCTTATGAAGAAATATAAAATCTCATCCCTTCCCCAATATCGCGCCACACCCCTACCCCTTAATTCCCTGGTTGAACTTGATGGACATATGTCTTTTTTCGACCGTACTAACTATGTAACTATGTAACATAACATGGGGGGGGGGGGGGGGGTCTTCTGGCTGTTCACACAGGTGTGTCATTGCTGTACATTGACCATGCATTGCTTCTGTGGTATTGCAAAGGCAAAGACAAATGCTTCCAGCCATCCATTGCACTAATGGATTGGTCATCAGCTGGCTGTCTATGTCCCGCATCAATATAGACCAAAGTACAGAGGGTTAGGCTATGCTATTGTGCACCTACCTGATGCATCAGAAGGTGCGAGGCCCTTGCTAAATTCTGTGCACAGACTTTGAGATCTATACTTTAGACTGTATCTAAACCTGCTCCAACATGGACTGACATTCTGGCCTACTTTCAGCCGATGCGACTTGTCTGTCGCTGAACAGTCGCTTTTTATGTATTCAGCACCTATGTATAATGTTGTAAAAATGCTCTAGAAGCTAAAGTCGCAGAAATGTCACACATATTTGGCCTGCAACTTTCTGTGCGACAAATTCAGACAGGAAAAATCAGTATAAATCCTTAGAAAATTATCCCCCAGTGTCTCCATCTGCTGGCGGTATTGAATAAGCATTGCTGCACTGATGGGGTATGCATTAGACGAAAAAAAAGAAGAAAAAGAAGAATAATACGCCCAGAAAAGAGGCGAAAAGGAGAAAAACGTAAAAAAACGTGAAAAAAAAGTAAGAGGAAGAGAAGGGAAAAAAAGGTGGAAATGGGTTTAAAAGTGATTTCGGCGGAGAAATATATATATATATATATATATATATATATATATATATATATATATATATATATACGCGCACACACACACATATATATAAACGTATTCTCCGTTGAGATATTGCAGCCGCTGCTGTGTCCAGGCCCAGGAGCCTTAGCACTGTGCTGTGATGTCACTCAATACCACTGACATCACTAGGTGTAAACAACATCTCTCCTTTGCTGTGTATGTGACTATGGAGCTGTTTGGTGATGTCGTCTATTATGGCCTTCATAGAAGCAACAGGAGATTGTTGCATCCATCTAGAACCCTCAGAACTACAGTGCTATGATGTCACTCACTTCCACAGGCCTTGCAGAGTGTAAACAACAACAACCCAGCTTTGTTGTGTATGTAACCATAGGGATTTGTGATGTCACCTAGAACCTTCACAGCAGCGACAGCTTTATGAGGAGCATCAGCACTGCTCTGCCTGAGCAGAACCATCACCGCCATAGGTTGTCAAATAACCCGGATTTAACCCACACAGGTAAGTCCAATGGGGTGCAGGCATGTCCTCTATGCTTACAGCTTCCCGTGGGTGTTGGTTTGATACCGTTTGGGGACAGCCAAGGAGGCATCTGCAGGCAACAAAGGTAGGTGTGTGCTTGTGTGTGTGTTTCCTATGCAGATCCTAAGCCCAGTGTCACATGCAAGTAGGAGGAGTAAGAAGGGTTCCTGGCAAATCCGGGTTATGGATTGCATTTAAAAAGGCCCCGTGGGAGTGCAATGGGCCCCTGTCTTGCTGCTTAGCAATAATGGTATGGGTTTAGGTTCTGCTGTGTGTACTGGTGGTTGACTGCCCCCCAGCCCAGAGTGTGCATGGAAAATTGTCTGGCAGCCTCCCTGACAGCAAGCAGTGATAGTGCCCATGAAGGGGACCTTGTTGGGCCCGCCCCTTTCACGGTTATCGCTTCTCGGCCTTTTGGCTAAGATCAAGTGTAGTATCTGTTCTTATCAGTTTAATATCTGATACGTCCCCTATCTGGGGACCATATATTAAATGGATTTTTGAGAACGGGGGCCGATTTCGAAGCTTGCTTCCGTCGCCCTATGCATTGACCCGATATGGCAGTATCTTCGGGTACAGTGCACCACCCCCTTACAGGGTTAAAAAGAAAGATTCCTACTTTCATTGCTACCTGCTTGCTGGCTAGCCAGCTAGCCAGCCCTGTGGGCCTTGCTGCTGCTGCAGCCAAAAAACAAAAGGTGGTGCTGCTGCTTCTGCTGCTTCTGCTTGTGTCTGGCCGCTGTTGGAGCGTCCAGGCACAGGACTTCTGCTGCTGCTGACTAAATGGCCTCCTTAATTGGATCATTTGAGTAGCCAGCACACCTGTGCAGGTAGGGCATGACATGATAGGCAGCTGCCTTGATAGCGGGTGGGTGCTGAATGTTCCTAATTGACAAAATAAGATTAATGCTTATGAAGAAATATAAAATCTCATCCCTTCCCCAATATCGCGCCACACCCCTACCCCTTAATTCCCTGGTTGAACTTGATGGACATATGTCTTTTTTCGACCGTACTAACTATGTAACTATGTAACATAACATGGGGGGGGGGGGGGGGGTCTCCTGGCTGTTCACACAGGTGTGTCATTGCTGTACATTGACCATGCATTGCTTCTGTGGTATTGCAAAGGCAAAGACAAATGCTTCCAGCCATCCATTGCACTAATGGATTGGTCATCAGCTGGCTGTCTATGTCCCGCATCAATATAGACCAAAGTACAGAGGGTTAGGCTATGCTATTGTGCACCTACCTGATGCATCAGAAGGTGCGAGGCCCTTGCTAAATTCTGTGCACAGACTTTGAGATCTATACTTTAGACTGTATCTAAACCTGCTCCAACATGGACTGACATTCTGGCCTACTTTCAGCCGATGCGACTTGTCTGTCGCTGAACAGTCGCTTTTTATGTATTCAGCACCTATGTATAATGTTGTAAAAATGCTCTAGAAGCTAAAGTCGCAGAAATGTCACACATATTTGGCCTGCAACTTTCTGTGCGACAAATTCAGACAGGAAAAATCAGTATAAATCCTTAGAAAATTATCCCCCAGTGTCTCCATCTGCTGGCGGTATTGAATAAGCATTGCTGCACTGATGGGGTATGCATTAGACGAAAAAAAAGAAGAAAAAGAAGAATAATACGCCCAGAAAAGAGGCGAAAAGGAGAAAAACGTAAAAAAACGTGAAAAAAAAGTAAGAGGAAGAGAAGGGAAAAAAAGGTGGAAATGGGTTTAAAAGTGATTTCGGCGGAGATATATATATATATATATATATATATATATATATATATATATATATATATATATATACGCGCACACACACACATATATATAAACGTATTCTCCGTTGAGATATTGCAGCCGCTGCTGTGTCCAGGCCCAGGAGCCTTAGCACTGTGCTGTGATGTCACTCAATACCACTGACATCACTAGGTGTAAACAACATCTCTCCTTTGCTGTGTATGTGACTATGGAGCTGTTTGGTGATGTCGTCTATTATGGCCTTCATAGAAGCAACAGGAGATTGTTGCATCCATCTAGAACCCTCAGAACTACAGTGCTATGATGTCACTCACTTCCACAGGCCTTGCAGAGTGTAAACAACAACAACCCAGCTTTGTTGTGTATGTAACCATAGGGATTTGTGATGTCACCTAGAACCTTCACAGCAGCGACAGCTTTATGAGGAGCATCAGCACTGCTCTGCCTGAGCAGAACCATCACCGCCATAGGTTGTCAAATAACCCGGATTTAACCCACACAGGTAAGTCCAATGGGGTGCAGGCATGTCCTCTATGCTTACAGCTTCCCGTGGGTGTTGGTTTGATACCGTTTGGGGACAGCCAAGGAGGCATCTGCAGGCAACAAAGGTAGGTGTGTGCTTGTGTGTGTGTTTCCTATGCAGATCCTAAGCCCAGTGTCACATGCAAGTAGGAGGAGTAAGAAGGGTTCCTGGCAAATCCGGGTTATGGATTGCATTTAAAAAGGCCCCGTGGGAGTGCAATGGGCCCCTGTCTTGCTGCTTAGCAATAATGGTATGGGTTTAGGTTCTGCTGTGTGTACTGGTGGTTGACTGCCCCCCAGCCCAGAGTGTGCATGGAAAATTGTCTGGCAGCCTCCCTGACAGCAAGCAGTGATAGTGCCCATGAAGGGGACCTTGTTGGGCCCGCCCCTTTCACGGTTATCGCTTCTCGGCCTTTTGGCTAAGATCAAGTGTAGTATCTGTTCTTATCAGTTTAATATCTGATACGTCCCCTATCTGGGGACCATATATTAAATGGATTTTTGAGAACGGGGGCCGATTTCGAAGCTTGCTTCCGTCGCCCTATGCATTGACCCGATATGGCAGTATCTTCGGGTACAGTGCACCACCCCCTTACAGGGTTAAAAAGAAAGATTCCTACTTTCATTGCTACCTGCTTGCTGGCTAGCCAGCTAGCCAGCCCTGTGGGCCTTGCTGCTGCTGCAGCCAAAAAACAAAAGGTGGTGCTGCTGCTTCTGCTGCTTCTGCTTGTGTCTGGCCGCTGTTGGAGCGTCCAGGCACAGGACTTCTGCTGCTGCTGACTAAATGGCCTCCTTAATTGGATCATTTGAGTAGCCAGCACACCTGTGCAGGTAGGGCATGACATGATAGGCAGCTGCCTTGATAGCGGGTGGGTGCTGAATGTTCCTAATTGACAAAATAAGATTAATGCTTATGAAGAAATATAAAATCTCATCCCTTCCCCAATATCGCGCCACACCCCTACCCCTTAATTCCCTGGTTGAACTTGATGGACATATGTCTTTTTTCGACCGTACTAACTATGTAACTATGTAACATAACATGGGGGGGGGGGGGGGGGGGTCTCCTGGCTGTTCACACAGGTGTGTCATTGCTGTACATTGACCATGCATTGCTTCTGTGGTATTGCAAAGGCAAAGACAAATGCTTCCAGCCATCCATTGCACTAATGGATTGGTCATCAGCTGGCTGTCTATGTCCCGCATCAATATAGACCAAAGTACAGAGGGTTAGGCTATGCTATTGTGCACCTACCTGATGCATCAGAAGGTGCGAGGCCCTTGCTAAATTCTGTGCACAGACTTTGAGATCTATACTTTAGACTGTATCTAAACCTGCTCCAACATGGACTGACATTCTGGCCTACTTTCAGCCGATGCGACTTGTCTGTCGCTGAACAGTCGCTTTTTATGTATTCAGCACCTATGTATAATGTTGTAAAAATGCTCTAGAAGCTAAAGTCGCAGAAATGTCACACATATTTGGCCTGCAACTTTCTGTGCGACAAATTCAGACAGGAAAAATCAGTATAAATCCTTAGAAAATTATCCCCCAGTGTCTCCATCTGCTGGCGGTATTGAATAAGCATTGCTGCACTGATGGGGTATGCATTAGACGAAAAAAAAGAAGAAAAAGAAGAATAATACGCCCAGAAAAGAGGCGAAAAGGAGAAAAACGTAAAAAAACGTGAAAAAAAAGTAAGAGGAAGAGAAGGGAAAAAAAGGTGGAAATGGGTTTAAAAGTGATTTCGGCGGAGAATATATATATATATATATATATATATATATATATATATATATATATACGCGCACACACACACATATATATAAACGTATTCTCCGTTGAGATATTGCAGCCGCTGCTGTGTCCAGGCCCAGGAGCCTTAGCACTGTGCTGTGATGTCACTCAATACCACTGACATCACTAGGTGTAAACAACATCTCTCCTTTGCTGTGTATGTGACTATGGAGCTGTTTGGTGATGTCGTCTATTATGGCCTTCATAGAAGCAACAGGAGATTGTTGCATCCATCTAGAACCCTCAGAACTACAGTGCTATGATGTCACTCACTTCCACAGGCCTTGCAGAGTGTAAACAACAACAACCCAGCTTTGTTGTGTATGTAACCATAGGGATTTGTGATGTCACCTAGAACCTTCACAGCAGCGACAGCTTTATGAGGAGCATCAGCACTGCTCTGCCTGAGCAGAACCATCACCGCCATAGGTTGTCAAATAACCCGGATTTAACCCACACAGGTAAGTCCAATGGGGTGCAGGCATGTCCTCTATGCTTACAGCTTCCCGTGGGTGTTGGTTTGATACCGTTTGGGGACAGCCAAGGAGGCATCTGCAGGCAACAAAGGTAGGTGTGTGCTTGTGTGTGTGTTTCCTATGCAGATCCTAAGCCCAGTGTCACATGCAAGTAGGAGGAGTAAGAAGGGTTCCTGGCAAATCCGGGTTATGGATTGCATTTAAAAAGGCCCCGTGGGAGTGCAATGGGCCCCTGTCTTGCTGCTTAGCAATAATGGTATGGGTTTAGGTTCTGCTGTGTGTACTGGTGGTTGACTGCCCCCCAGCCCAGAGTGTGCATGGAAAATTGTCTGGCAGCCTCCCTGACAGCAAGCAGTGATAGTGCCCATGAAGGGGACCTTGTTGGGCCCGCCCCTTTCACGGTTATCGCTTCTCGGCCTTTTGGCTAAGATCAAGTGTAGTATCTGTTCTTATCAGTTTAATATCTGATACGTCCCCTATCTGGGGACCATATATTAAATGGATTTTTGAGAACGGGGGCCGATTTCGAAGCTTGCTTCCGTCGCCCTATGCATTGACCCGATATGGCAGTATCTTCGGGTACAGTGCACCACCCCCTTACAGGGTTAAAAAGAAAGATTCCTACTTTCATTGCTACCTGCTTGCTGGCTAGCCAGCTAGCCAGCCCTGTGGGCCTTGCTGCTGCTGCAGCCAAAAAACAAAAGGTGGTGCTGCTGCTTCTGCTGCTTCTGCTTGTGTCTGGCCGCTGTTGGAGCGTCCAGGCACAGGACTTCTGCTGCTGCTGACTAAATGGCCTCCTTAATTGGATCATTTGAGTAGCCAGCACACCTGTGCAGGTAGGGCATGACATGATAGGCAGCTGCCTTGATAGCGGGTGGGTGCTGAATGTTCCTAATTGACAAAATAAGATTAATGCTTATGAAGAAATATAAAATCTCATCCCTTCCCCAATATCGCGCCACACCCCTACCCCTTAATTCCCTGGTTGAACTTGATGGACATATGTCTTTTTTCGACCGTACTAACTATGTAACTATGTAACATAACATGGGGGGGGGGGGGGGGTCTCCTGGCTGTTCACACAGGTGTGTCATTGCTGTACATTGACCATGCATTGCTTCTGTGGTATTGCAAAGGCAAAGACAAATGCTTCCAGCCATCCATTGCACTAATGGATTGGTCATCAGCTGGCTGTCTATGTCCCGCATCAATATAGACCAAAGTACAGAGGGTTAGGCTATGCTATTGTGCACCTACCTGATGCATCAGAAGGTGCGAGGCCCTTGCTAAATTCTGTGCACAGACTTTGAGATCTATACTTTAGACTGTATCTAAACCTGCTCCAACATGGACTGACATTCTGGCCTACTTTCAGCCGATGCGACTTGTCTGTCGCTGAACAGTCGCTTTTTATGTATTCAGCACCTATGTATAATGTTGTAAAAATGCTCTAGAAGCTAAAGTCGCAGAAATGTCACACATATTTGGCCTGCAACTTTCTGTGCGACAAATTCAGACAGGAAAAATCAGTATAAATCCTTAGAAAATTATCCCCCAGTGTCTCCATCTGCTGGCGGTATTGAATAAGCATTGCTGCACTGATGGGGTATGCATTAGACGAAAAAAAAGAAGAAAAAGAAGAATAATACGCCCAGAAAAGAGGCGAAAAGGAGAAAAACGTAAAAAAACGTGAAAAAAAAGTAAGAGGAAGAGAAGGGAAAAAAAGGTGGAAATGGGTTTAAAAGTGATTTCGGCGGAGAAATATATATATATATATATATATATATATATATATATATATATATATATATACGCGCACACACACACATATATATAAACGTATTCTCCGTTGAGATATTGCAGCCGCTGCTGTGTCCAGGCCCAGGAGCCTTAGCACTGTGCTGTGATGTCACTCAATACCACTGACATCACTAGGTGTAAACAACATCTCTCCTTTGCTGTGTATGTGACTATGGAGCTGTTTGGTGATGTCGTCTATTATGGCCTTCATAGAAGCAACAGGAGATTGTTGCATCCATCTAGAACCCTCAGAACTACAGTGCTATGATGTCACTCACTTCCACAGGCCTTGCAGAGTGTAAACAACAACAACCCAGCTTTGTTGTGTATGTAACCATAGGGATTTGTGATGTCACCTAGAACCTTCACAGCAGCGACAGCTTTATGAGGAGCATCAGCACTGCTCTGCCTGAGCAGAACCATCACCGCCATAGGTTGTCAAATAACCCGGATTTAACCCACACAGGTAAGTCCAATGGGGTGCAGGCATGTCCTCTATGCTTACAGCTTCCCGTGGGTGTTGGTTTGATACCGTTTGGGGACAGCCAAGGAGGCATCTGCAGGCAACAAAGGTAGGTGTGTGCTTGTGTGTGTGTTTCCTATGCAGATCCTAAGCCCAGTGTCACATGCAAGTAGGAGGAGTAAGAAGGGTTCCTGGCAAATCCGGGTTATGGATTGCATTTAAAAAGGCCCCGTGGGAGTGCAATGGGCCCCTGTCTTGCTGCTTAGCAATAATGGTATGGGTTTAGGTTCTGCTGTGTGTACTGGTGGTTGACTGCCCCCCAGCCCAGAGTGTGCATGGAAAATTGTCTGGCAGCCTCCCTGACAGCAAGCAGTGATAGTGCCCATGAAGGGGACCTTGTTGGGCCCGCCCCTTTCACGGTTATCGCTTCTCGGCCTTTTGGCTAAGATCAAGTGTAGTATCTGTTCTTATCAGTTTAATATCTGATACGTCCCCTATCTGGGGACCATATATTAAATGGATTTTTGAGAACGGGGGCCGATTTCGAAGCTTGCTTCCGTCGCCCTATGCATTGACCCGATATGGCAGTATCTTCGGGTACAGTGCACCACCCCCTTACAGGGTTAAAAAGAAAGATTCCTACTTTCATTGCTACCTGCTTGCTGGCTAGCCAGCTAGCCAGCCCTGTGGGCCTTGCTGCTGCTGCAGCCAAAAAACAAAAGGTGGTGCTGCTGCTTCTGCTGCTTCTGCTTGTGTCTGGCCGCTGTTGGAGCGTCCAGGCACAGGACTTCTGCTGCTGCTGACTAAATGGCCTCCTTAATTGGATCATTTGAGTAGCCAGCACACCTGTGCAGGTAGGGCATGACATGATAGGCAGCTGCCTTGATAGCGGGTGGGTGCTGAATGTTCCTAATTGACAAAATAAGATTAATGCTTATGAAGAAATATAAAATCTCATCCCTTCCCCAATATCGCGCCACACCCCTACCCCTTAATTCCCTGGTTGAACTTGATGGACATATGTCTTTTTTCGACCGTACTAACTATGTAACTATGTAACATAACATGGGGGGGGGGGGGGGGGGGTCTCCTGGCTGTTCACACAGGTGTGTCATTGCTGTACATTGACCATGCATTGCTTCTGTGGTATTGCAAAGGCAAAGACAAATGCTTCCAGCCATCCATTGCACTAATGGATTGGTCATCAGCTGGCTGTCTATGTCCCGCATCAATATAGACCAAAGTACAGAGGGTTAGGCTATGCTATTGTGCACCTACCTGATGCATCAGAAGGTGCGAGGCCCTTGCTAAATTCTGTGCACAGACTTTGAGATCTATACTTTAGACTGTATCTAAACCTGCTCCAACATGGACTGACATTCTGGCCTACTTTCAGCCGATGCGACTTGTCTGTCGCTGAACAGTCGCTTTTTATGTATTCAGCACCTATGTATAATGTTGTAAAAATGCTCTAGAAGCTAAAGTCGCAGAAATGTCACACATATTTGGCCTGCAACTTTCTGTGCGACAAATTCAGACAGGAAAAATCAGTATAAATCCTTAGAAAATTATCCCCCAGTGTCTCCATCTGCTGGCGGTATTGAATAAGCATTGCTGCACTGATGGGGTATGCATTAGACGAAAAAAAAGAAGAAAAAGAAGAATAATACGCCCAGAAAAGAGGCGAAAAGGAGAAAAACGTAAAAAAACGTGAAAAAAAAGTAAGAGGAAGAGAAGGGAAAAAAAGGTGGAAATGGGTTTAAAAGTGATTTCGGCGGAGAAATATATATATATATATATATATATATATATATATATATATATATATACGCGCACACACACACATATATATAAACGTATTCTCCGTTGAGATATTGCAGCCGCTGCTGTGTCCAGGCCCAGGAGCCTTAGCACTGTGCTGTGATGTCACTCAATACCACTGACATCACTAGGTGTAAACAACATCTCTCCTTTGCTGTGTATGTGACTATGGAGCTGTTTGGTGATGTCGTCTATTATGGCCTTCATAGAAGCAACAGGAGATTGTTGCATCCATCTAGAACCCTCAGAACTACAGTGCTATGATGTCACTCACTTCCACAGGCCTTGCAGAGTGTAAACAACAACAACCCAGCTTTGTTGTGTATGTAACCATAGGGATTTGTGATGTCACCTGGAACCTTCACAGCAGCGACAGCTTTATGAGGAGCATCAGCACTGCTCTGCCTGAGCAGAACCATCACCGCCATAGGTTGTCAAATAACCCGGATTTAACCCACACAGGTAAGTCCAATGGGGAGCAGGCATGTCCTCTATGCTTACAGCTTCCCGTGGGTGTTGGTTTGATACTGTTTGGGGACAGCCAAGGAGGCATCTGCAGGCAACAAAGGTAGGTGTGTGCTTGTGTGTGTGTTTCCTATGCAGATCCTAAGCCCAGTGTCACATGCAAGTAGGAGGAGTAAGAAGGGTTCCTGGCAAATCCGGGTTATGGATTGCATTTAAAAAGGCCCCGTGGGAGTGCAATGGGCCCCTGTCTTGCTGCTTAGCAATAATGGTATGGGTTTAGGTTCTGCTGTGTGTACTGGTGGTTGACTGCCCCCCAGCCCAGAGTGTGCATGGAAAATTGTCTGGCAGCCTCCCTGACAGCAAGCAGTGATAGTGCCCATGAAGGGGACCTTGTTGGGCCCGCCCCTTTCACGGTTATCGCTTCTCGGCCTTTTGGCTAAGATCAAGTGTAGTATCTGTTCTTATCAGTTTAATATCTGATACGTCCCCTATCTGGGGACCATATATTAAATGGATTTTTGAGAACGGGGGCCGATTTCGAAGCTTGCTTCCGTCGCCCTATGCATTGACCCGATATGGCAGTATCTTCGGGTACAGTGCACCACCCCCTTACAGGGTTAAAAAGAAAGATTCCTACTTTCATTGCTACCTGCTTGCTGGCTAGCCAGCTAGCCAGCCCTGTGGGCCTTGCTGCTGCTGCAGCCAAAAAACAAAAGGTGGTGCTGCTGCTTCTGCTGCTTCTGCTTGTGTCTGGCCGCTGTTGGAGCGTCCAGGCACAGGACTTCTGCTGCTGCTGACTAAATGGCCTCCTTAATTGGATCATTTGAGTAGCCAGCACACCTGTGCAGGTAGGGCATGACATGATAGGCAGCTGCCTTGATAGCGGGTGGGTGCTGAATGTTCCTAATTGACAAAATAAGATTAATGCTTATGAAGAAATATAAAATCTCATCCCTTCCCCAATATCGCGCCACACCCCTACCCCTTAATTCCCTGGTTGAACTTGATGGACATATGTCTTTTTTCGACCGTACTAACTATGTAACTATGTAACATAACATGGGGGGGGGGGGGGGGGTCTCCTGGCTGTTCACACAGGTGTGTCATTGCTGTACATTGACCATGCATTGCTTCTGTGGTATTGCAAAGGCAAAGACAAATGCTTCCAGCCATCCATTGCACTAATGGATTGGTCATCAGCTGGCTGTCTATGTCCCGCATCAATATAGACCAAAGTACAGAGGGTTAGGCTATGCTATTGTGCACCTACCTGATGCATCAGAAGGTGCGAGGCCCTTGCTAAATTCTGTGCACAGACTTTGAGATCTATACTTTAGACTGTATCTAAACCTGCTCCAACATGGACTGACATTCTGGCCTACTTTCAGCCGATGCGACTTGTCTGTCGCTGAACAGTCGCTTTTTATGTATTCAGCACCTATGTATAATGTTGTAAAAATGCTCTAGAAGCTAAAGTCGCAGAAATGTCACACATATTTGGCCTGCAACTTTCTGTGCGACAAATTCAGACAGGAAAAATCAGTATAAATCCTTAGAAAATTATCCCCCAGTGTCTCCATCTGCTGGCGGTATTGAATAAGCATTGCTGCACTGATGGGGTATGCATTAGACGAAAAAAAAGAAGAAAAAGAAGAATAATACGCCCAGAAAAGAGGCGAAAAGGAGAAAAACGTAAAAAAACGTGAAAAAAAAGTAAGAGGAAGAGAAGGGAAAAAAAGGTGGAAATGGGTTTAAAAGTGATTTCGGCGGAGAAATATATATATATATATATATATATATATATATATATATATATATATATACGCGCACACACACACATATATATAAACGTATTCTCCGTTGAGATATTGCAGCCGCTGCTGTGTCCAGGCCCAGGAGCCTTAGCACTGTGCTGTGATGTCACTCAATACCACTGACATCACTAGGTGTAAACAACATCTCTCCTTTGCTGTGTATGTGACTATGGAGCTGTTTGGTGATGTCGTCTATTATGGCCTTCATAGAAGCAACAGGAGATTGTTGCATCCATCTAGAACCCTCAGAACTACAGTGCTATGATGTCACTCACTTCCACAGGCCTTGCAGAGTGTAAACAACAACAACCCAGCTTTGTTGTGTATGTAACCATAGGGATTTGTGATGTCACCTAGAACCTTCACAGCAGCGACAGCTTTATGAGGAGCATCAGCACTGCTCTGCCTGAGCAGAACCATCACCGCCATAGGTTGTCAAATAACCCGGATTTAACCCACACAGGTAAGTCCAATGGGGTGCAGGCATGTCCTCTATGCTTACAGCTTCCCGTGGGTGTTGGTTTGATACCGTTTGGGGACAGCCAAGGAGGCATCTGCAGGCAACAAAGGTAGGTGTGTGCTTGTGTGTGTGTTTCCTATGCAGATCCTAAGCCCAGTGTCACATGCAAGTAGGAGGAGTAAGAAGGGTTCCTGGCAAATCCGGGTTATGGATTGCATTTAAAAAGGCCCCGTGGGAGTGCAATGGGCCCCTGTCTTGCTGCTTAGCAATAATGGTATGGGTTTAGGTTCTGCTGTGTGTACTGGTGGTTGACTGCCCCCCAGCCCAGAGTGTGCATGGAAAATTGTCTGGCAGCCTCCCTGACAGCAAGCAGTGATAGTGCCCATGAAGGGGACCTTGTTGGGCCCGCCCCTTTCACGGTTATCGCTTCTCGGCCTTTTGGCTAAGATCAAGTGTAGTATCTGTTCTTATCAGTTTAATATCTGATACGTCCCCTATCTGGGGACCATATATTAAATGGATTTTTGAGAACGGGGGCCGATTTCGAAGCTTGCTTCCGTCGCCCTATGCATTGACCCGATATGGCAGTATCTTCGGGTACAGTGCACCACCCCCTTACAGGGTTAAAAAGAAAGATTCCTACTTTCATTGCTACCTGCTTGCTGGCTAGCCAGCTAGCCAGCCCTGTGGGCCTTGCTGCTGCTGCAGCCAAAAAACAAAAGGTGGTGCTGCTGCTTCTGCTGCTTCTGCTTGTGTCTGGCCGCTGTTGGAGCATCCAGGCACAGGACTTCTGCTGCTGCTGACTAAATGGCCTCCTTAATTGGATCATTTGAGTAGCCAGCACACCTGTGCAGGTAGGGCATGACATGATAGGCAGCTGCCTTGATAGCGGGTGGGTGCTGAATGTTCCTAATTGACAAAATAAGATTAATGCTTATGAAGAAATATAAAATCTCATCCCTTCCCCAATATCGCGCCACACCCCTACCCCTTAATTCCCTGGTTGAACTTGATGGACATATGTCTTTTTTCGACCGTACTAACTATGTAACTATGTAACATAACATGGGGGGGGGGGGGGGGGGTCTCCTGGCTGTTCACACAGGTGTGTCATTGCTGTACATTGACCATGCATTGCTCCTGTGGTATTGCAAAGGCAAAGACAAATGCTTCCAGCCATCCATTGCACTAATGGATTGGTCATCAGCTGGCTGTCTATGTCCCGCATCAATATAGACCAAAGTACAGAGGGTTAGGCTATGCTATTGTGCACCTACCTGATGCATCAGAAGGTGCGAGGCCCTTGCTAAATTCTGTGCACAGACTTTGAGATCTATACTTTAGACTGTATCTAAACCTGCTCCAACATGGACTGACATTCTGGCCTACTTTCAGCCGATGCGACTTGTCTGTCGCTGAACAGTCGCTTTTTATGTATTCAGCACCTATGTATAATGTTGTAAAAATGCTCTAGAAGCTAAAGTCGCAGAAATGTCACACATATTTGGCCTGCAACTTTCTGTGCGACAAATTCAGACAGGAAAAATCAGTATAAATCCTTAGAAAATTATCCCCCAGTGTCTCCATCTGCTGGCGGTATTGAATAAGCATTGCTGCACTGATGGGGTATGCATTAGACGAAAAAAAAGAAGAAAAAGAAGAATAATACGCCCAGAAAAGAGGCGAAAAGGAGAAAAACGTAAAAAAACGTGAAAAAAAAGTAAGAGGAAGAGAAGGGAAAAAAAGGTGGAAATGGGTTTAAAAGTGATTTCGGCGGAGAAATATATATATATATATATATATATATATATATATATACGCGCACACACACACATATATATAAACGTATTCTCCGTTGAGATATTGCAGCCGCTGCTGTGTCCAGGCCCAGGAGCCTTAGCACTGTGCTGTGATGTCACTCAATACCACTGACATCACTAGGTGTAAACAACATCTCTCCTTTGCTGTGTATGTGACTATGGAGCTGTTTGGTGATGTCGTCTATTATGGCCTTCATAGAAGCAACAGGAGATTGTTGCATCCATCTAGAACCCTCAGAACTACAGTGCTATGATGTCACTCACTTCCACAGGCCTTGCAGAGTGTAAACAACAACAACCCAGCTTTGTTGTGTATGTAACCATAGGGATTTGTGATGTCACCTAGAACCTTCACAGCAGCGACAGCTTTATGAGGAGCATCAGCACTGCTCTGCCTGAGCAGAACCATCACCGCCATAGGTTGTCAAATAACCCGGATTTAACCCACACAGGTAAGTCCAATGGGGTGCAGGCATGTCCTCTATGCTTACAGCTTCCCGTGGGTGTTGGTTTGATACCGTTTGGGGACAGCCAAGGAGGCATCTGCAGGCAACAAAGGTAGGTGTGTGCTTGTGTGTGTGTTTCCTATGCAGATCCTAAGCCCAGTGTCACATGCAAGTAGGAGGAGTAAGAAGGGTTCCTGGCAAATCCGGGTTATGGATTGCATTTAAAAAGGCCCCGTGGGAGTGCAATGGGCCCCTGTCTTGCTGCTTAGCAATAATGGTATGGGTTTAGGTTCTGCTGTGTGTACTGGTGGTTGACTGCCCCCCAGCCCAGAGTGTGCATGGAAAATTGTCTGGCAGCCTCCCTGACAGCAAGCAGTGATAGTGCCCATGAAGGGGACCTTGTTGGGCCCGCCCCTTTCACGGTTATCGCTTCTCGGCCTTTTGGCTAAGATCAAGTGTAGTATCTGTTCTTATCAGTTTAATATCTGATACGTCCCCTATCTGGGGACCATATATTAAATGGATTTTTGAGAACGGGGGCCGATTTCGAAGCTTGCTTCCGTCGCCCTATGCATTGACCCGATATGGCAGTATCTTCGGGTACAGTGCACCACCCCCTTACAGGGTTAAAAAGAAAGATTCCTACTTTCATTGCTACCTGCTTGCTGGCTAGCCAGCTAGCCAGCCCTGTGGGCCTTGCTGCTGCTGCAGCCAAAAAACAAAAGGTGGTGCTGCTGCTTCTGCTGCTTCTGCTTGTGTCTGGCCGCTGTTGGAGCGTCCAGGCACAGGACTTCTGCTGCTGCTGACTAAATGGCCTCCTTAATTGGATCATTTGAGTAGCCAGCACACCTGTGCAGGTAGGGCATGACATGATAGGCAGCTGCCTTGATAGCGGGTGGGTGCTGAATGTTCCTAATTGACAAAATAAGATTAATGCTTATGAAGAAATATAAAATCTCATCCCTTCCCCAATATCGCGCCACACCCCTACCCCTTAATTCCCTGGTTGAACTTGATGGACATATGTCTTTTTTCGACCGTACTAACTATGTAACTATGTAACATAACATGGGGGGGGGGGGGGGGGTCTCCTGGCTGTTCACACAGGTGTGTCATTGCTGTACATTGACCATGCATTGCTTCTGTGGTATTGCAAAGGCAAAGACAAATGCTTCCAGCCATCCATTGCACTAATGGATTGGTCATCAGCTGGCTGTCTATGTCCCGCATCAATATAGACCAAAGTACAGAGGGTTAGGCTATGCTATTGTGCACCTACCTGATGCATCAGAAGGTGCGAGGCCCTTGCTAAATTCTGTGCACAGACTTTGAGATCTATACTTTAGACTGTATCTAAACCTGCTCCAACATGGACTGACATTCTGGCCTACTTTCAGCCGATGCGACTTGTCTGTCGCTGAACAGTCGCTTTTTATGTATTCAGCACCTATGTATAATGTTGTAAAAATGCTCTAGAAGCTAAAGTCGCAGAAATGTCACACATATTTGGCCTGCAACTTTCTGTGCGACAAATTCAGACAGGAAAAATCAGTATAAATCCTTAGAAAATTATCCCCCAGTGTCTCCATCTGCTGGCGGTATTGAATAAGCATTGCTGCACTGATGGGGTATGCATTAGACGAAAAAAAAGAAGAAAAAGAAGAATAATACGCCCAGAAAAGAGGCGAAAAGGAGAAAAACGTAAAAAAAACGTGAAAAAAAAGTAAGAGGAAGAGAAGGGAAAAAAAGGTGGAAATGGGTTTAAAAGTGATTTCGGCAGAGAAATATATATATATATATATATATATATATATATATATATATATATATATACGCGCACACACACACATATATATAAACGTATTCTCCGTTGAGATATTGCAGCCGCTGCTGTGTCCAGGCCCAGGAGCCTTAGCACTGTGCTGTGATGTCACTCAATACCACTGACATCACTAGGTGTAAACAACATCTCTCCTTTGCTGTGTATGTGACTATGGAGCTGTTTGGTGATGTCGTCTATTATGGCCTTCATAGAAGCAACAGGAGATTGTTGCATCCATCTAGAACCCTCAGAACTACAGTGCTATGATGTCACTCACTTCCACAGGCCTTGCAGAGTGTAAACAACAACAACCCAGCTTTGTTGTGTATGTAACCATAGGGATTTGTGATGTCACCTAGAACCTTCACAGCAGCGACAGCTTTATGAGGAGCATCAGCACTGCTCTGCCTGAGCAGAACCATCACCGCCATAGGTTGTCAAATAACCCGGATTTAACCCACACAGGTAAGTCCAATGGGGTGCAGGCATGTCCTCTATGCTTACAGCTTCCCGTGGGTGTTGGTTTGATACCGTTTGGGGACAGCCAAGGAGGCATCTGCAGGCAACAAAGGTAGGTGTGTGCTTGTGTGTGTGTTTCCTATGCAGATCCTAAGCCCAGTGTCACATGCAAGTAGGAGGAGTAAGAAGGGTTCCTGGCAAATCCGGGTTATGGATTGCATTTAAAAAGGCCCCGTGGGAGTGCAATGGGCCCCTGTCTTGCTGCTTAGCAATAATGGTATGGGTTTAGGTTCTGCTGTGTGTACTGGTGGTTGACTGCCCCCCAGCCCAGAGTGTGCATGGAAAATTGTCTGGCAGCCTCCCTGACAGCAAGCAGTGATAGTGCCCATGAAGGGGACTTTGTTGGGCCCGCCCCTTTCACGGTTATCGCTTCTCGGCCTTTTGGCTAAGATCAAGTGTAGTATCTGTTCTTATCAGTTTAATATCTGATACGTCCCCTATTTGGGGACCATATATTAAATGGATTTTTGAGAACGGGGGCCGATTTCGAAGCTTGCTTCCGTCGCCCTATGCATTGACCCGATATGGCAGTATCTTCGGGTACAGTGCACCACCCCCTTACAGGGTTAAAAAGAAAGATTCCTACTTTCATTGCTACCTGCTTGCTGGCTAGCCAGCTAGCCAGCCCTGTGGGCCTTGCTGCTGCTGCAGCCAAAAAACAAAAGGTGGTGCTGCTGCTTCTGCTGCTTCTGCTTGTGTCTGGCCGCTGTTGGAGCGTCCAGGCACAGGACTTCTGCTGCTGCTGACTAAATGGCCTCCTTAATTGGATCATTTGAGTAGCCAGCACACCTGTGCAGGTAGGGCATGACATGATAGGCAGCTGCCTTGATAGCGGGTGGGTGCTGAATGTTCCTAATTGACAAAATAAGATTAATGCTTATGAAGAAATATAAAATCTCATCCCTTCCCCAATATCGCGCCACACCCCTACCCCTTAATTCCCTGGTTGAACTTGATGGACATATGTCTTTTTTCGACCGTACTAACTATGTAACTATGTAACATAACATGGGGGGGGGGGGGGGGGTCTCCTGGCTGTTCACACAGGTGTGTCATTGCTGTACATTGACCATGCATTGCTTCTGTGGTATTGCAAAGGCAAAGACAAATGCTTCCAGCCATCCATTGCACTAATGGATTGGTCATCAGCTGGCTGTCTATGTCCCGCATCAATATAGACCAAAGTACAGAGGGTTAGGCTATGCTATTGTGCACCTACCTGATGCATCAGAAGGTGCGAGGCCCTTGCTAAATTCTGTGCACAGACTTTGAGATCTATACTTTAGACTGTATCTAAACCTGCTCCAACATGGACTGACATTCTGGCCTACTTTCAGCCGATGCGACTTGTCTGTCGCTGAACAGTCGCTTTTTATGTATTCAGCACCTATGTATAATGTTGTAAAAATGCTCTAGAAGCTAAAGTCGCAGAAATGTCACACATATTTGGCCTGCAACTTTCTGTGCGACAAATTCAGACAGGAAAAATCAGTATAAATCCTTAGAAAATTATCCCCCAGTGTCTCCATCTGCTGGCGGTATTGAATAAGCATTGCTGCACTGATGGGGTATGCATTAGACGAAAAAAAAGAAGAAAAAGAAGAATAATACGCCCAGAAAAGAGGCGAAAAGGAGAAAAACGTAAAAAAACGTGAAAAAAAAGTAAGAGGAAGAGAAGGGAAAAAAAGGTGGAAATGGGTTTAAAAGTGATTTCGGCGGAGAAATATATATATATATATATATATATATATATATATATATATATATACGCGCACACACACACATATATATAAACGTATTCTCCGTTGAGATATTGCAGCCGCTGCTGTGTCCAGGCCCAGGAGCCTTAGCACTGTGCTGTGATGTCACTCAATACCACTGACATCACTAGGTGTAAACAACATCTCTCCTTTGCTGTGTATGTGACTATGGAGCTGTTTGGTGATGTCGTCTATTATGGCCTTCATAGAAGCAACAGGAGATTGTTGCATCCATCTAGAACCCTCAGAACTACAGTGCTATGATGTCACTCACTTCCACAGGCCTTGCAGAGTGTAAACAACAACAACCCAGCTTTGTTGTGTATGTAACCATAGGGATTTGTGATGTCACCTAGAACCTTCACAGCAGCGACAGCTTTATGAGGAGCATCAGCACTGCTCTGCCTGAGCAGAACCATCACCGCCATAGGTTGTCAAATAACCCGGATTTAACCCACACAGGTAAGTCCAATGGGGTGCAGGCATGTCCTCTATGCTTACAGCTTCCCGTGGGTGTTGGTTTGATACCGTTTGGGGACAGCCAAGGAGGCATCTGCAGGCAACAAAGGTAGGTGTGTGCTTGTGTGTGTGTTTCCTATGCAGATCCTAAGCCCAGTGTCACATGCAAGTAGGAGGAGTAAGAAGGGTTCCTGGCAAATCCGGGTTATGGATTGCATTTAAAAAGGCCCCGTGGGAGTGCAATGGGCCCCTGTCTTGCTGCTTAGCAATAATGGTATGGGTTTAGGTTCTGCTGTGTGTACTGGTGGTTGACTGCCCCCCAGCCCAGAGTGTGCATGGAAAATTGTCTGGCAGCCTCCCTGACAGCAAGCAGTGATAGTGCCCATGAAGGGGACCTTGTTGGGCCCGCCCCTTTCACGGTTATCGCTTCTCGGCCTTTTGGCTAAGATCAAGTGTAGTATCTGTTCTTATCAGTTTAATATCTGATACGTCCCCTATCTGGGGACCATATATTAAATGGATTTTTGAGAACGGGGGCCGATTTCGAAGCTTGCTTCCGTCGCCCTATGCATTGACCCGATATGGCAGTATCTTCGGGTACAGTGCACCACCCCCTTACAGGGTTAAAAAGAAAGATTCCTACTTTCATTGCTACCTGCTTGCTGGCTAGCCAGCTAGCCAGCCCTGTGGGCCTTGCTGCTGCTGCAGCCAAAAAACAAAAGGTGGTGCTGCTGCTTCTGCTGCTTCTGCTTGTGTCTGGCCGCTGTTGGAGCGTCCAGGCACAGGACTTCTGCTGCTGCTGACTAAATGGCCTCCTTAATTGGATCATTTGAGTAGCCAGCACACCTGTGCAGGTAGGGCATGACATGATAGGCAGCTGCCTTGATAGCGGGTGGGTGCTGAATGTTCCTAATTGACAAAATAAGATTAATGCTTATGAAGAAATATAAAATCTCATCCCTTCCCCAATATCGCGCCACACCCCTACCCCTTAATTCCCTGGTTGAACTTGATGGACATATGTCTTTTTTCGACCGTACTAACTATGTAACTATGTAACATAACATGGGGGGGGGGGGGGGGGGTCTCCTGGCTGTTCACACAGGTGTGTCATTGCTGTACATTGACCATGCATTGCTTCTGTGGTATTGCAAAGGCAAAGACAAATGCTTCCAGCCATCCATTGCACTAATGGATTGGTCATCAGCTGGCTGTCTATGTCCCGCATCAATATAGACCAAAGTACAGAGGGTTAGGCTATGCTATTGTGCACCTACCTGATGCATCAGAAGGTGCGAGGCCCTTGCTAAATTCTGTGCACAGACTTTGAGATCTATACTTTAGACTGTATCTAAACCTGCTCCAACATGGACTGACATTCTGGCCTACTTTCAGCCGATGCGACTTGTCTGTCGCTGAACAGTCGCTTTTTATGTATTCAGCACCTATGTATAATGTTGTAAAAATGCTCTAGAAGCTAAAGTCGCAGAAATGTCACACATATTTGGCCTGCAACTTTCTGTGCGACAAATTCAGACAGGAAAAATCAGTATAAATCCTTAGAAAATTATCCCCCAGTGTCTCCATCTGCTGGCGGTATTGAATAAGCATTGCTGCACTGATGGGGTATGCATTAGACGAAAAAAAAGAAGAAAAAGAAGAATAATACGCCCAGAAAAGAGGCGAAAAGGAGAAAAACGTAAAAAAACGTGAAAAAAAAGTAAGAGGAAGAGAAGGGAAAAAAAGGTGGAAATGGGTTTAAAAGTGATTTCGGCGGAGAAATATATATATATATATATATATATATATATATATATATATATATATATATACGCGCACACACACACATATATATAAACGTATTCTCCGTTGAGATATTGCAGCCGCTGCTGTGTCCAGGCCCAGGAGCCTTAGCACTGTGCTGTGATGTCACTCAATACCACTGACATCACTAGGTGTAAACAACATCTCTCCTTTGCTGTGTATGTGACTATGGAGCTGTTTGGTGATGTCGTCTATTATGGCCTTCATAGAAGCAACAGGAGATTGTTGCATCCATCTAGAACCCTCAGAACTACAGTGCTATGATGTCACTCACTTCCACAGGCCTTGCAGAGTGTAAACAACAACAACCCAGCTTTGTTGTGTATGTAACCATAGGGATTTGTGATGTCACCTAGAACCTTCACAGCAGCGACAGCTTTATGAGGAGCATCAGCACTGCTCTGCCTGAGCAGAACCATCACCGCCATAGGTTGTCAAATAACCCGGATTTAACCCACACAGGTAAGTCCAATGGGGTGCAGGCATGTCCTCTATGCTTACAGCTTCCCGTGGGTGTTGGTTTGATACCGTTTGGGGACAGCCAAGGAGGCATCTGCAGGCAACAAAGGTAGGTGTGTGCTTGTGTGTGTGTTTCCTATGCAGATCCTAAGCCCAGTGTCACATGCAAGTAGGAGGAGTAAGAAGGGTTCCTGGCAAATCCGGGTTATGGATTGCATTTAAAAAGGCCCCGTGGGAGTGCAATGGGCCCCTGTCTTGCTGCTTAGCAATAATGGTATGGGTTTAGGTTCTGCTGTGTGTACTGGTGGTTGACTGCCCCCCAGCCCAGAGTGTGCATGGAAAATTGTCTGGCAGCCTCCCTGACAGCAAGCAGTGATAGTGCCCATGAAGGGGACCTTGTTGGGCCCGCCCCTTTCACGGTTATCGCTTCTCGGCCTTTTGGCTAAGATCAAGTGTAGTATCTGTTCTTATCAGTTTAATATCTGATACGTCCCCTATCTGGGGACCATATATTAAATGGATTTTTGAGAACGGGGGCCGATTTCGAAGCTTGCTTCCGTCGCCCTATGCATTGACCCGATATGGCAGTATCTTCGGGTACAGTGCACCACCCCCTTACAGGGTTAAAAAGAAAGATTCCTACTTTCATTGCTACCTGCTTGCTGGCTAGCCAGCTAGCCAGCCCTGTGGGCCTTGCTGCTGCTGCAGCCAAAAAACAAAAGGTGGTGCTGCTGCTTCTGCTGCTTCTGCTTGTGTCTGGCCGCTGTTGGAGCGTCCAGGCACAGGACTTCTGCTGCTGCTGACTAAATGGCCTCCTTAATTGGATCATTTGAGTAGCCAGCACACCTGTGCAGGTAGGGCATGACATGATAGGCAGCTGCCTTGATAGCGGGTGGGTGCTGAATGTTCCTAATTGACAAAATAAGATTAATGCTTATGAAGAAATATAAAATCTCATCCCTTCCCCAATATCGCGCCACACCCCTACCCCTTAATTCCCTGGTTGAACTTGATGGACATATGTCTTTTTTCGACCGTACTAACTATGTAACTATGTAACATAACATGGGGGGGGGGGGGGGGGGTCTCCTGGCTGTTCACACAGGTGTGTCATTGCTGTACATTGACCATGCATTGCTTCTGTGGTATTGCAAAGGCAAAGACAAATGCTTCCAGCCATCCATTGCACTAATGGATTGGTCATCAGCTGGCTGTCTATGTCCCGCATCAATATAGACCAAAGTACAGAGGGTTAGGCTATGCTATTGTGCACCTACCTGATGCATCAGAAGGTGCGAGGCCCTTGCTAAATTCTGTGCACAGACTTTGAGATCTATACTTTAGACTGTATCTAAACCTGCTCCAACATGGACTGACATTCTGGCCTACTTTCAGCCGATGCGACTTGTCTGTCGCTGAACAGTCGCTTTTTATGTATTCAGCACCTATGTATAATGTTGTAAAAATGCTCTAGAAGCTAAAGTCGCAGAAATGTCACACATATTTGGCCTGCAACTTTCTGTGCGACAAATTCAGACAGGAAAAATCAGTATAAATCCTTAGAAAATTATCCCCCAGTGTCTCCATCTGCTGGCGGTATTGAATAAGCATTGCTGCACTGATGGGGTATGCATTAGACGAAAAAAAAGAAGAAAAAGAAGAATAATACGCCCAGAAAAGAGGCGAAAAGGAGAAAAACGTAAAAAAACGTGAAAAAAAAGTAAGAGGAAGAGAAGGGATAAAAAGGTGGAAATGGGTTTAAAAGTGATTTCGGCGGAGAAATATATATATATATATATATATATATATATATATATATATATATATATATATATATATACGCGCACACACACACATATATATATAAACGTATTCTCCGTTGAGATATTGCAGCCGCTGCTGTGTCCAGGCCCAGGAGCCTTAGCACTGTGCTGTGATGTCACTCAATACCACTGACATCACTAGGTGTAAACAACATCTCTCCTTTGCTGTGTATGTGACTATGGAGCTGTTTGGTGATGTCGTCTATTATGGCCTTCATAGAAGCAACAGGAGATTGTTGCATCCATCTAGAACCCTCAGAACTACAGTGCTATGGTGTCACTCACTTCCACAGGCCTTGCAGAGTGTAAACAACAACAACCCAGCTTTGTTGTGTATGTAACCATAGGGATTTGTGATGTCACCTAGAACCTTCACAGCAGCGACAGCTTTATGAGGAGCATCAGCACTGCTCTGCCTGAGCAGAACCATCACCGCCATAGGTTGTCAAATAACCCGGATTTAACCCACACAGGTAAGTCCAATGGGGTGCAGGCATGTCCTCTATGCTTACAGCTTCCCGTGGGTGTTGGTTTGATACCGTTTGGGGACAGCCAAGGAGGCATCTGCAGGCAACAAAGGTAGGTGTGTGCTTGTGTGTGTGTTTCCTATGCAGATCCTAAGCCCAGTGTCACATGCAAGTAGGAGGAGTAAGAAGGGTTCCTGGCAAATCCGGGTTATGGATTGCATTTAAAAAGGCCCCGTGGGAGTGCAATGGGCCCCTGTCTTGCTGCTTAGCAATAATGGTATGGGTTTAGGTTCTGCTGTGTGTACTGGTGGTTGACTGCCCCCCAGCCCAGAGTGTGCATGGAAAATTGTCTGGCAGCCTCCCTGACAGCAAGCAGTGATAGTGCCCATGAAGGGGACCTTGTTGGGCCCGCCCCTTTCACGGTTATCGCTTCTCGGCCTTTTGGCTAAGATCAAGTGTAGTATCTGTTCTTATCAGTTTAATATCTGATACGTCCCCTATCTGGGGACCATATATTAAATGGATTTTTGAGAACGGGGGCCGATTTCGAAGCTTGCTTCCGTCGCCCTATGCATTGACCCGATATGGCAGTATCTTCGGGTACAGTGCACCACCCCCTTACAGGGTTAAAAAGAAAGATTCCTACTTTCATTGCTACCTGCTTGCTGGCTAGCCAGCTAGCCAGCCCTGTGGGCCTTGCTGCTGCTGCAGCCAAAAAACAAAAGGTGGTGCTGCTGCTTCTGCTGCTTCTGCTTGTGTCTGGCCGCTGTTGGAGCGTCCAGGCACAGGACTTCTGCTGCTGCTGACTAAATGGCCTCCTTAATTGGATCATTTGAGTAGCCAGCACACCTGTGCAGGTAGGGCATGACATGATAGGCAGCTGCCTTGATAGCGGGTGGGTGCTGAATGTTCCTAATTGACAAAATAAGATTAATGCTTATGAAGAAATATAAAATCTCATCCCTTCCCCAATATCGCGCCACACCCCTACCCCTTAATTCCCTGGTTGAACTTGATGGACATATGTCTTTTTTCGACCGTACTAACTATGTAACTATGTAACATAACATGGGGGGGGGGGGGTCTCCTGGCTGTTCACACAGGTGTGTCATTGCTGTACATTGACCATGCATTGCTTCTGTGGTATTGCAAAGGCAAAGACAAATGCTTCCAGCCATCCATTGCACTAATGGATTGGTCATCAGCTGGCTGTCTATGTCCCGCATCAATATAGACCAAAGTACAGAGGGTTAGGCTATGCTATTGTGCACCTACCTGATGCATCAGAAGGTGCGAGGCCCTTGCTAAATTCTGTGCACAGACTTTGAGATCTATACTTTAGACTGTATCTAAACCTGCTCCAACATGGACTGACATTCTGGCCTACTTTCAGCCGATGCGACTTGTCTGTCGCTGAACAGTCGCTTTTTATGTATTCAGCACCTATGTATAATGTTGTAAAAATGCTCTAGAAGCTAAAGTCGCAGAAATGTCACACATATTTGGCCTGCAACTTTCTGTGCGACAAATTCAGACAGGAAAAATCAGTATAAATCCTTAGAAAATTATCCCCCAGTGTCTCCATCTGCTGGCGGTATTGAATAAGCATTGCTGCACTGATGGGGTATGCATTAGACGAAAAAAAAGAAGAAAAAGAAGAATAATACGCCCAGAAAAGAGGCGAAAAGGAGAAAAACGTAAAAAAACGTGAAAAAAAAGTAAGAGGAAGAGAAGGGATAAAAAGGTGGAAATGGGTTTAAAAGTGATTTCGGCGGAGAAATATATATATATATATATATATATATATATATATATATATATATATATATACGCGCACACACACACATATATATATAAACGTATTCTCCGTTGAGATATTGCAGCCGCTGCTGTGTCCAGGCCCAGGAGCCTTAGCACTGTGCTGTGATGTCACTCAATACCACTGACATCACTAGGTGTAAACAACATCTCTCCTTTGCTGTGTATGTGACTATGGAGCTGTTTGGTGATGTCGTCTATTACGGCCTTCATAGAAGCAACAGGAGATTGTTGCATCCATCTAGAACCCTCAGAACTACAGTGCTATGGTGTCACTCACTTCCACAGGCCTTGCAGAGTGTAAACAACAACAACCCAGCTTTGTTGTGTATGTAACCATAGGGATTTGTGATGTCACCTAGAACCTTCACAGCAGCGACAGCTTTATGAGGAGCATCAGCACTGCTCTGCCTGAGCAGAACCATCACCGCCATAGGTTGTCAAATAACCCGGATTTAACCCACACAGGTAAGTCCAATGGGGTGCAGGCATGTCCTCTATGCTTACAGCTTCCCGTGGGTGTTGGTTTGATACCGTTTGGGGACAGCCAAGGAGGCATCTGCAGGCAACAAAGGTAGGTGTGTGCTTGTGTGTGTGTTTCCTATGCAGATCCTAAGCCCAGTGTCACATGCAAGTAGGAGGAGTAAGAAGGGTTCCTGGCAAATCCGGGTTATGGATTGCATTTAAAAAGGCCCCGTGGGAGTGCAATGGGCCCCTGTCTTGCTGCTTAGCAATAATGGTATGGGTTTAGGTTCTGCTGTGTGTACTGGTGGTTGACTGCCCCCCAGCCCAGAGTGTGCATGGAAAATTGTCTGGCAGCCTCCCTGACAGCAAGCAGTGATAGTGCCCATGAAGGGGACCTTGTTGGGCCCGCCCCTTTCACGGTTATCGCTTCTCGGCCTTTTGGCTAAGATCAAGTGTAGTATCTGTTCTTATCAGTTTAATATCTGATACGTCCCCTATCTGGGGACCATATATTAAATGGATTTTTGAGAACGGGGGCCGATTTCGAAGCTTGCTTCCGTCGCCCTATGCATTGACCCGATATGGCAGTATCTTCGGGTACAGTGCACCACCCCCTTACAGGGTTAAAAAGAAAGATTCCTACTTTCATTGCTACCTGCTTGCTGGCTAGCCAGCTAGCCAGCCCTGTGGGCCTTGCTGCTGCTGCAGCCAAAAAACAAAAGGTGGTGCTGCTGCTTCTGCTGCTTCTGCTTGTGTCTGGCCGCTGTTGGAGCGTCCAGGCACAGGACTTCTGCTGCTGCTGACTAAATGGCCTCCTTAATTGGATCATTTGAGTAGCCAGCACACCTGTGCAGGTAGGGCATGACATGATAGGCAGCTGCCTTGATAGCGGGTGGGTGCTGAATGTTCCTAATTGACAAAATAAGATTAATGCTTATGAAGAAATATAAAATCTCATCCCTTCCCCAATATCGCGCCACACCCCTACCCCTTAATTCCCTGGTTGAACTTGATGGACATATGTCTTTTTTCGACCGTACTAACTATGTAACTATGTAACATAACATGGGGGGGGGGGGTCTCCTGGCTGTTCACACAGGTGTGTCATTGCTGTACATTGACCATGCATTGCTTCTGTGGTATTGCAAAGGCAAAGACAAATGCTTCCAGCCATCCATTGCACTAATGGATTGGTCATCAGCTGGCTGTCTATGTCCCGCATCAATATAGACCAAAGTACAGAGGGTTAGGCTATGCTATTGTGCACCTACCTGATGCATCAGAAGGTGCGAGGCCCTTGCTAAATTCTGTGCACAGACTTTGAGATCTATACTTTAGACTGTATCTAAACCTGCTCCAACATGGACTGACATTCTGGCCTACTTTCAGCCGATGCGACTTGTCTGTCGCTGAACAGTCGCTTTTTATGTATTCAGCACCTATGTATAATGTTGTAAAAATGCTCTAGAAGCTAAAGTCGCAGAAATGTCACACATATTTGGCCTGCAACTTTCTGTGCGACAAATTCAGACAGGAAAAATCAGTATAAATCCTTAGAAAATTATCCCCCAGTGTCTCCATCTGCTGGCGGTATTGAATAAGCATTGCTGCACTGATGGGGTATGCATTAGACGAAAAAAAAGAAGAAAAAGAAGAATAATACGCCCAGAAAAGAGGCGAAAAGGAGAAAAACGTAAAAAAACGTGAAAAAAAAGTAAGAGGAAGAGAAGGGAAAAAAAGGTGGAAATGGGTTTAAAAGTGATTTCGGCGGAGAAATATATATATATATATATATATATATATATATATATATATATATATATATATACGCGCACACACACACATATATATAAACGTATTCTCCGTTGAGATATTGCAGCCGCTGCTGTGTCCAGGCCCAGGAGCCTTAGCACTGTGCTGTGATGTCACTCAATACCACTGACATCACTAGGTGTAAACAACATCTCTCCTTTGCTGTGTATGTGACTATGGAGCTGTTTGGTGATGTCGTCTATTATGGCCTTCATAGAAGCAACAGGAGATTGTTGCATCCATCTAGAACCCTCAGAACTACAGTGCTATGATGTCACTCACTTCCACAGGCCTTGCAGAGTGTAAACAACAACAACCCAGCTTTGTTGTGTATGTAACCATAGGGATTTGTGATGTCACCTAGAACCTTCACAGCAGCGACAGCTTTATGAGGAGCATCAGCACTGCTCTGCCTGAGCAGAACCATCACCGCCATAGGTTGTCAAATAACCCGGATTTAACCCACACAGGTAAGTCCAATGGGGTGCAGGCATGTCCTCTATGCTTACAGCTTCCCGTGGGTGTTGGTTTGATACCGTTTGGGGACAGCCAAGGAGGCATCTGCAGGCAACAAAGGTAGGTGTGTGCTTGTGTGTGTGTTTCCTATGCAGATCCTAAGCCCAGTGTCACATGCAAGTAGGAGGAGTAAGAAGGGTTCCTGGCAAATCCGGGTTATGGATTGCATTTAAAAAGGCCCCGTGGGAGTGCAATGGGCCCCTGTCTTGCTGCTTAGCAATAATGGTATGGGTTTAGGTTCTGCTGTGTGTACTGGTGGTTGACTGCCCCCCAGCCCAGAGTGTGCATGGAAAATTGTCTGGCAGCCTCCCTGACAGCAAGCAGTGATAGTGCCCATGAAGGGGACCTTGTTGGGCCCGCCCCTTTCACGGTTATCGCTTCTCGGCCTTTTGGCTAAGATCAAGTGTAGTATCTGTTCTTATCAGTTTAATATCTGATACGTCCCCTATCTGGGGACCATATATTAAATGGATTTTTGAGAACGGGGGCCGATTTCGAAGCTTGCTTCCGTCGCCCTATGCATTGACCCGATATGGCAGTATCTTCGGGTACAGTGCACCACCCCCTTACAGGGTTAAAAAGAAAGATTCCTACTTTCATTGCTACCTGCTTGCTGGCTAGCCAGCTAGCCAGCCCTGTGGGCCTTGCTGCTGCTGCAGCCAAAAAACAAAAGGTGGTGCTGCTGCTTCTGCTGCTTCTGCTTGTGTCTGGCCGCTGTTGGAGCGTCCAGGCACAGGACTTCTGCTGCTGCTGACTAAATGGCCTCCTTAATTGGATCATTTGAGTAGCCAGCACACCTGTGCAGGTAGGGCATGACATGATAGGCAGCTGCCTTGATAGCGGGTGGGTGCTGAATGTTCCTAATTGACAAAATAAGATTAATGCTTATGAAGAAATATAAAATCTCATCCCTTCCCCAATATCGCGCCACACCCCTACCCCTTAATTCCCTGGTTGAACTTGATGGACATATGTCTTTTTTCGACCGTACTAACTATGTAACTATGTAACATAACATGGGGGGGGGGGGGGGGGGTCTCCTGGCTGTTCACACAGGTGTGTCATTGCTGTACATTGACCATGCATTGCTTCTGTGGTATTGCAAAGGCAAAGACAAATGCTTCCAGCCATCCATTGCACTAATGGATTGGTCATCAGCTGGCTGTCTATGTCCCGCATCAATATAGACCAAAGTACAGAGGGTTAGGCTATGCTATTGTGCACCTACCTGATGCATCAGAAGGTGCGAGGCCCTTGCTAAATTCTGTGCACAGACTTTGAGATCTATACTTTAGACTGTATCTAAACCTGCTCCAACATGGACTGACATTCTGGCCTACTTTCAGCCGATGCGACTTGTCTGTCGCTGAACAGTCGCTTTTTATGTATTCAGCACCTATGTATAATGTTGTAAAAATGCTCTAGAAGCTAAAGTCGCAGAAATGTCACACATATTTGGCCTGCAACTTTCTGTGCGACAAATTCAGACAGGAAAAATCAGTATAAATCCTTAGAAAATTATCCCCCAGTGTCTCCATCTGCTGGCGGTATTGAATAAGCATTGCTGCACTGATGGGGTATGCATTAGACGAAAAAAAAGAAGAAAAAGAAGAATAATACGCCCAGAAAAGAGGCGAAAAGGAGAAAAACGTAAAAAAACGTGAAAAAAAAGTAAGAGGAAGAGAAGGGAAAAAAAGGTGGAAATGGGTTTAAAAGTGATTTCGGCGGAGAAATATATATATATATATATATATATATATATATACGCGCACACACACACATATATATAAACGTATTCTCCGTTGAGATATTGCAGCCGCTGCTGTGTCCAGGCCCAGGAGCCTTAGCACTGTGCTGTGATGTCACTCAATACCACTGACATCACTAGGTGTAAACAACATCTCTCCTTTGCTGTGTATGTGACTATGGAGCTGTTTGGTGATGTCGTCTATTATGGCCTTCATAGAAGCAACAGGAGATTGTTGCATCCATCTAGAACCCTCAGAACTACAGTGCTATGATGTCACTCACTTCCACAGGCCTTGCAGAGTGTAAACAACAACAACCCAGCTTTGTTGTGTATGTAACCAAAGGGATTTGTGATGTCACCTAGAACCTTCACAGCAGCGACAGCTTTATGAGGAGCATCAGCACTGCTCTGCCTGAGCAGAACCATCACCGCCATAGGTTGTCAAATAACCCGGATTTAACCCACACAGGTAAGTCCAATGGGGTGCAGGCATGTCCTCTATGCTTACAGCTTCCCGTGGGTGTTGGTTTGATACCGTTTGGGGACAGCCAAGGAGGCATCTGCAGGCAACAAAGGTAGGTGTGTGCTTGTGTGTGTGTTTCCTATGCAGATCCTAAGCCCAGTGTCACATGCAAGTAGGAGGAGTAAGAAGGGTTCCTGGCAAATCCGGGTTATGGATTGCATTTAAAAAGGCCCCGTGGGAGTGCAATGGGCCCCTGTCTTGCTGCTTAGCAATAATGGTATGGGTTTAGGTTCTGCTGTGTGTACTGGTGGTTGACTGCCCCCCAGCCCAGAGTGTGCATGGAAAATTGTCTGGCAGCCTCCCTGACAGCAAGCAGTGATAGTGCCCATGAAGGGGACCTTGTTGGGCCCGCCCCTTTCACGGTTATCGCTTCTCGGCCTTTTGGCTAAGATCAAGTGTAGTATCTGTTCTTATCAGTTTAATATCTGATACGTCCCCTATCTGGGGACCATATATTAAATGGATTTTTGAG
>NW_026608935.1:0-47317 GCF_029499605.1 Hyla sarda | reverse complement strand
GGGGTCTCCTGGCTGTTCACACAGGTGTGTCATTGCTGTACATTGACCATGCATTGCTTCTGTGGTATTGCAAAGGCAAAGACAAATGCTTCCAGCCATCCATTGCACTAATGGATTGGTCATCAGCTGGCTGTCTATGTCCCGCATCAATATAGACCAAAGTACAGAGGGTTAGGCTATGCTATTGTGCACCTACCTGATGCATCAGAAGGTGCGAGGCCCTTGCTAAATTCTGTGCACAGACTTTGAGATCTATACTTTAGACTGTATCTAAACCTGCTCCAACATGGACTGACATTCTGGCCTACTTTCAGCCGATGCGACTTGTCTGTCGCTGAACAGTCGCTTTTTATGTATTCAGCACCTATGTATAATGTTGTAAAAATGCTCTAGAAGCTAAAGTCGCAGAAATGTCACACATATTTGGCCTGCAACTTTCTGTGCGACAAATTCAGACAGGAAAAATCAGTATAAATCCTTAGAAAATTATCCCCCAGTGTCTCCATCTGCTGGCGGTATTGAATAAGCATTGCTGCACTGATGGGGTATGCATTAGACAAAAAAAAAGAAGAAAAAGAAGAATAATACGCCCAGAAAAGAGGCGAAAAGGAGAAAAACGTAAAAAAACGTGAAAAAAAAGTAAGAGGAAGAGAAGGGAAAAAAAGGTGGAAATGGGTTTAAAAGTGATTTCGGCGGAGAAATATATATATATATATATATATATATATATATATATATATATATATACGCGCACACACACACATATATATAAACGTATTCTCCGTTGAGATATTGCAGCCGCTGCTGTGTCCAGGCCCAGGAGCCTTAGCACTGTGCTGTGATGTCACTCAATACCACTGACATCACTAGGTGTAAACAACATCTCTCCTTTGCTGTGTATGTGACTATGGAGCTGTTTGGTGATGTCGTCTATTATGGCCTTCATAGAAGCAACAGGAGATTGTTGCATCCATCTAGAACCCTCAGAACTACAGTGCTATGATGTCACTCACTTCCACAGGCCTTGCAGAGTGTAAACAACAACAACCCAGCTTTGTTGTGTATGTAACCATAGGGATTTGTGATGTCACCTAGAACCTTCACAGCAGCGACAGCTTTATGAGGAGCATCAGCACTGCTCTGCCTGAGCAGAACCATCACCGCCATAGGTTGTCAAATAACCCGGATTTAACCCACACAGGTAAGTCCAATGGGGTGCAGGCATGTCCTCTATGCTTACAGCTTCCCGTGGGTGTTGGTTTGATACCGTTTGGGGACAGCCAAGGAGGCATCTGCAGGCAACAAAGGTAGGTGTGTGCTTGTGTGTGTGTTTCCTATGCAGATCCTAAGCCCAGTGTCACATGCAAGTAGGAGGAGTAAGAAGGGTTCCTGGCAAATCCGGGTTATGGATTGCATTTAAAAAGGCCCCGTGGGAGTGCAATGGGCCCCTGTCTTGCTGCTTAGCAATAATGGTATGGGTTTAGGTTCTGCTGTGTGTACTGGTGGTTGACTGCCCCCCAGCCCAGAGTGTGCATGGAAAATTGTCTGGCAGCCTCCCTGACAGCAAGCAGTGATAGTGCCCATGAAGGGGACCTTGTTGGGCCCGCCCCTTTCACGGTTATCGCTTCTCGGCCTTTTGGCTAAGATCAAGTGTAGTATCTGTTCTTATCAGTTTTCATGCTGGTGGGGATGGGTGCTGCATGGAGGATGCAGGTGTACCAGGGCTTTCCGGGGCTGGTTCTGAGGAATCAGCTCGACGGCTGCCCCGATGTGACCTGTTCCCTCCGGGTCTCGCCATGAGGCTGAGAGGGTCTAGAGCCGAGGTACTTTTGTGCCTCGGGGAGTGGTGACCCCGAGGTGCCGAAACTCACTGGGAGAATAGGCTCACTGAGTTGAAGCACGGGCACCATAATCTCTTCACCTTGTGGCACTCACCTCTTGATTCCCGGCCTTCTGGCTAGGATCAGAGAAATTTTTATAGATCCGGCCGGATGTCCGGGCAGTATATCTGCACACATTCACTTATTTATTTATTTTTTGTCTCACTGTGTCACTTTTTGCGTGTTGTGTGTTCACAGGATTTGTCAGGATGCGGTAGCCCTTCTGGGTGTCCCTCCTGGCGGTCTAGGGGAGGTGTGTGTGGCCATTAGGTTCCGCACCTCCCTGCAAACACCCCGGGTACTCCTGCTTCGCAGGGTACCTACCGTAACCGGCTCTGCGGGCAGATACCTTGGCTAACGCCAAGGGGGATGCCGGGAGCATTTGTGGTCTCCTAGTAGCTTCGGCGAAAAGGGACATCGAACCTGGAACCTCGCAGGTACCTTTTGGTCCGGAGGCGAAGGGTAAGGTTTGTTGGGGGGCCTCTCTCCTATCGGAGAAGGGCTTGCGATAGACCGCATCCTTTGTGCACGTTTTTTTTAGTGTAACACGTTTGCACTTTTTCTTGCACTTTGGGTGAATCGAAAGCACGTTCCTCGGCTTTAGATAAAAAAAAAAAAAAAAAAAAAAATCTGTTCTTATCAGTTTAATATCTGATACGTCCCCTATCTGGGGACCATATATTAAATGGATTTTTGAGAACGGGGGCCGATTTCGAAGCTTGCTTCCGTCGCCCTATGCATTGACCCGATATGGCAGTATCTTCGGGTACAGTGCACCACCCCCTTACAGGGTTAAAAAGAAAGATTCCTACTTTCATTGCTACCTGCTTGCTGGCTAGCCAGCTAGCCAGCCCTGTGGGCCTTGCTGCTGCTGCAGCCAAAAAACAAAAGGTGGTGCTGCTGCTGCTTCTGCTGCTTCTGCTTCTGCTTGTGTCTGGCCCCTGTTGGAGCGTCCAGGCACAGGACTTCTGCTGCTGCTGACTAAATGGCCTCCTTAATTGGATCATTTGAGTAGCCAGCACACCTGTGCAGGTAGGGCATGACATGATAGGCAGCTGCCTTGATAGCGGGTGGGTGCTGAATGTTCCTAATTGACAAAATAAGATTAATGCTTATGAAGAAATATAAAATCTCATCCCTTCCCCAATATCGCGCCACACCCCTACCCCTTAATTCCCTGGTTGAACGTGATGGACATATGTCTTTTTTCGACCGTACTAACTATGTAACTATGTAACATAACATGGGGGGGGGGGGGTCTCCTGGCTGTTCACACAGGTGTGTCATTGCTGTACATTGACCATGCATTGCTTCTGTGGTATTGCAAAGGCAAAGACAAATGCTTCCAGCCATCCATTGCACTAATGGATTGGTCATCAGCTGGCTGTCTATGTCCCGCATCAATATAGACCAAAGTACAGAGGGTTAGGCTATGCTATTGTGCACCTACCTGATGCATCAGAAGGTGCGAGGCCCTTGCTAAATTCTGTGCACAGACTTTGAGATCTATACTTTAGACTGTATCTAAACCTGCTCCAACATGGACTGACATTCTGGCCTACTTTCAGCCGATGCGACTTGTCTGTCGCTGAACAGTCGCTTTTTATGTATTCAGCACCTATGTATAATGTTGTAAAAATGCTCTAGAAGCTAAAGTCGCAGAAATGTCACACATATTTGGCCTGCAACTTTCTGTGCGACAAATTCAGACAGGAAAAATCAGTATAAATCCTTAGAAAATTATCCCCCAGTGTCTCCATCTGCTGGCGGTATTGAATAAGCATTGCTGCACTGATGGGGTATGCATTAGACAAAAAAAAAGAAGAAAAAGAAGAATAATACGCCCAGAAAAGAGGCGAAAAGGAGAAAAACGTAAAAAAACGTGAAAAAAAAGTAAGAGGAAGAGAAGGGAAAAAAAGGTGGAAATGGGTTTAAAAGTGATTTCGGCGGAGAAATATATATATATATATATATATATATATATATATATATATATATACGCGCACACACACACATATATATAAACGTATTCTCCGTTGAGATATTGCAGCCGCTGCTGTGTCCAGGCCCAGGAGCCTTAGCACTGTGCTGTGATGTCACTCAATACCACTGACATCACTAGGTGTAAACAACATCTCTCCTTTGCTGTGTATGTGACTATGGAGCTGTTTGGTGATGTCGTCTATTATGGCCTTCATAGAAGCAACAGGAGATTGTTGCATCCATCTAGAACCCTCAGAACTACAGTGCTATGATGTCACTCACTTCCACAGGCCTTGCAGAGTGTAAACAACAACAACCCAGCTTTGTTGTGTATGTAACCATAGGGATTTGTGATGTCACCTAGAACCTTCACAGCAGCGACAGCTTTATGAGGAGCATCAGCACTGCTCTGCCTGAGCAGAACCATCACCGCCATAGGTTGTCAAATAACCCGGATTTAACCCACACAGGTAAGTCCAATGGGGTGCAGGCATGTCCTCTATGCTTACAGCTTCCCGTGGGTGTTGGTTTGATACCGTTTGGGGACAGCCAAGGAGGCATCTGCAGGCAACAAAGGTAGGTGTGTGCTTGTGTGTGTGTTTCCTATGCAGATCCTAAGCCCAGTGTCACATGCAAGTAGGAGGAGTAAGAAGGGTTCCTGGCAAATCCGGGTTATGGATTGCATTTAAAAAGGCCCCGTGGGAGTGCAATGGGCCCCTGTCTTGCTGCTTAGCAATAATGGTATGGGTTTAGGTTCTGCTGTGTGTACTGGTGGTTGACTGCCCCCCAGCCCAGAGTGTGCATGGAAAATTGTCTGGCAGCCTCCCTGACAGCAAGCAGTGATAGTGCCCATGAAGGGGACCTTGTTGGGCCCGCCCCTTTCACGGTTATCGCTTCTCGGCCTTTTGGCTAAGATCAAGTGTAGTATCTGTTCTTATCAGTTTAATATCTGATACGTCCCCTATCTGGGGACCATATATTAAATGGATTTTTGAGAACGGGGGCCGATTTCGAAGCTTGCTTCCGTCGCCCTATGCATTGACCCGATATGGCAGTATCTTCGGGTACAGTGCACCACCCCCTTACAGGGTTAAAAAGAAAGATTCCTACTTTCATTGCTACCTGCTTGCTGGCTAGCCAGCTAGCCAGCCCTGTGGGCCTTGCTGCTGCTGCAGCCAAAAAACAAAAGGTGGTGCTGCTGCTGCTTCTGCTGCTTCTGCTTCTGCTTGTGTCTGGCCCCTGTTGGAGCGTCCAGGCACAGGACTTCTGCTGCTGCTGACTAAATGGCCTCCTTAATTGGATCATTTGAGTAGCCAGCACACCTGTGCAGGTAGGGCATGACATGATAGGCAGCTGCCTTGATAGCGGGTGGGTGCTGAATGTTCCTAATTGACAAAATAAGATTAATGCTTATGAAGAAATATAAAATCTCATCCCTTCCCCAATATCGCGCCACACCCCTACCCCTTAATTCCCTGGTTGAACGTGATGGACATATGTCTTTTTTCGACCGTACTAACTATGTAACTATGTAACATAACATGGGGGGGGGGGGTCTCCTGGCTGTTCACACAGGTGTGTCATTGCTGTACATTGACCATGCATTGCTTCTGTGGTATTGCAAAGGCAAAGACAAATGCTTCCAGCCATCCATTGCACTAATGGATTGGTCATCAGCTGGCTGTCTATGTCCCGCATCAATATAGACCAAAGTACAGAGGGTTAGGCTATGCTATTGTGCACCTACCTGATGCATCAGAAGGTGCGAGGCCCTTGCTAAATTCTGTGCACAGACTTTGAGATCTATACTTTAGACTGTATCTAAACCTGCTCCAACATGGACTGACATTCTGGCCTACTTTCAGCCGATGCGACTTGTCTGTCGCTGAACAGTCGCTTTTTATGTATTCAGCACCTATGTATAATGTTGTAAAAATGCTCTAGAAGCTAAAGTCGCAGAAATGTCACACATATTTGGCCTGCAACTTTCTGTGCGACAAATTCAGACAGGAAAAATCAGTATAAATCCTTAGAAAATTATCCCCCAGTGTCTCCATCTGCTGGCGGTATTGAATAAGCATTGCTGCACTGATGGGGTATGCATTAGACAAAAAAAAAGAAGAAAAAGAAGAATAATACGCCCAGAAAAGAGGCGAAAAGGAGAAAAACGTAAAAAAACGTGAAAAAAAAGTAAGAGGAAGAGAAGGGAAAAAAAGGTGGAAATGGGTTTAAAAGTGATTTCGGCGGAGAAATATATATATATATATATATATATATATATATATATATATACGCGCACACACACACATATATATAAACGTATTCTCCGTTGAGATATTGCAGCCGCTGCTGTGTCCAGGCCCAGGAGCCTTAGCACTGTGCTGTGATGTCACTCAATACCACTGACATCACTAGGTGTAAACAACATCTCTCCTTTGCTGTGTATGTGACTATGGAGCTGTTTGGTGATGTCGTCTATTATGGCCTTCATAGAAGCAACAGGAGATTGTTGCATCCATCTAGAACCCTCAGAACTACAGTGCTATGATGTCACTCACTTCCACAGGCCTTGCAGAGTGTAAACAACAACAACCCAGCTTTGTTGTGTATGTAACCATAGGGATTTGTGATGTCACCTAGAACCTTCACAGCAGCGACAGCTTTATGAGGAGCATCAGCACTGCTCTGCCTGAGCAGAACCATCACCGCCATAGGTTGTCAAATAACCCGGATTTAACCCACACAGGTAAGTCCAATGGGGTGCAGGCATGTCCTCTATGCTTACAGCTTCCCGTGGGTGTTGGTTTGATACCGTTTGGGGACAGCCAAGGAGGCATCTGCAGGCAACAAAGGTAGGTGTGTGCTTGTGTGTGTGTTTCCTATGCAGATCCTAAGCCCAGTGTCACATGCAAGTAGGAGGAGTAAGAAGGGTTCCTGGCAAATCCGGGTTATGGATTGCATTTAAAAAGGCCCCGTGGGAGTGCAATGGGCCCCTGTCTTGCTGCTTAGCAATAATGGTATGGGTTTAGGTTCTGCTGTGTGTACTGGTGGTTGACTGCCCCCCAGCCCAGAGTGTGCATGGAAAATTGTCTGGCAGCCTCCCTGACAGCAAGCAGTGATAGTGCCCATGAAGGGGACCTTGTTGGGCCCGCCCCTTTCACGGTTATCGCTTCTCGGCCTTTTGGCTAAGATCAAGTGTAGTATCTGTTCTTATCAGTTTAATATCTGATACGTCCCCTATCTGGGGACCATATATTAAATGGATTTTTGAGAACGGGGGCCGATTTCGAAGCTTGCTTCCGTCGCCCTATGCATTGACCCGATATGGCAGTATCTTCGGGTACAGTGCACCACCCCCTTACAGGGTTAAAAAGAAAGATTCCTACTTTCATTGCTACCTGCTTGCTGGCTAGCCAGCTAGCCAGCCCTGTGGGCCTTGCTGCTGCTGCAGCCAAAAAACAAAAGGTGGTGCTGCTGCTGCTTCTGCTGCTTCTGCTTCTGCTTGTGTCTGGCCCCTGTTGGAGCGTCCAGGCACAGGACTTCTGCTGCTGCTGACTAAATGGCCTCCTTAATTGGATCATTTGAGTAGCCAGCACACCTGTGCAGGTAGGGCATGACATGATAGGCAGCTGCCTTGATAGCGGGTGGGTGCTGAATGTTCCTAATTGACAAAATAAGATTAATGCTTATGAAGAAATATAAAATCTCATCCCTTCCCCAATATCGCGCCACACCCCTACCCCTTAATTCCCTGGTTGAACGTGATGGACATATGTCTTTTTTCGACCGTACTAACTATGTAACTATGTAACATAACATGGGGGGGGGGGGTCTCCTGGCTGTTCACACAGGTGTGTCATTGCTGTACATTGACCATGCATTGCTTCTGTGGTATTGCAAAGGCAAAGACAAATGCTTCCAGCCATCCATTGCACTAATGGATTGGTCATCAGCTGGCTGTCTATGTCCCGCATCAATATAGACCAAAGTACAGAGGGTTAGGCTATGCTATTGTGCACCTACCTGATGCATCAGAAGGTGCGAGGCCCTTGCTAAATTCTGTGCACAGACTTTGAGATCTATACTTTAGACTGTATCTAAACCTGCTCCAACATGGACTGACATTCTGGCCTACTTTCAGCCGATGCGACTTGTCTGTCGCTGAACAGTCGCTTTTTATGTATTCAGCACCTATGTATAATGTTGTAAAAATGCTCTAGAAGCTAAAGTCGCAGAAATGTCACACATATTTGGCCTGCAACTTTCTGTGCGACAAATTCAGACAGGAAAAATCAGTATAAATCCTTAGAAAATTATCCCCCAGTGTCTCCATCTGCTGGCGGTATTGAATAAGCATTGCTGCACTGATGGGGTATGCATTAGACAAAAAAAAAGAAGAAAAAGAAGAATAATACGCCCAGAAAAGAGGCGAAAAGGAGAAAAACGTAAAAAAACGTGAAAAAAAAGTAAGAGGAAGAGAAGGGAAAAAAAGGTGGAAATGGGTTTAAAAGTGATTTCGGCGGAGAAATATATATATATATATATATATATATATATATATATATATATATATATACGCGCACACACACACATATATATAAACGTATTCTCCGTTGAGATATTGCAGCCGCTGCTGTGTCCAGGCCCAGGAGCCTTAGCACTGTGCTGTGATGTCACTCAATACCACTGACATCACTAGGTGTAAACAACATCTCTCCTTTGCTGTGTATGTGACTATGGAGCTGTTTGGTGATGTCGTCTATTATGGCCTTCATAGAAGCAACAGGAGATTGTTGCATCCATCTAGAACCCTCAGAACTACAGTGCTATGATGTCACTCACTTCCACAGGCCTTGCAGAGTGTAAACAACAACAACCCAGCTTTGTTGTGTATGTAACCATAGGGATTTGTGATGTCACCTAGAACCTTCACAGCAGCGACAGCTTTATGAGGAGCATCAGCACTGCTCTGCCTGAGCAGAACCATCACCGCCATAGGTTGTCAAATAACCCGGATTTAACCCACACAGGTAAGTCCAATGGGGTGCAGGCATGTCCTCTATGCTTACAGCTTCCCGTGGGTGTTGGTTTGATACCGTTTGGGGACAGCCAAGGAGGCATCTGCAGGCAACAAAGGTAGGTGTGTGCTTGTGTGTGTGTTTCCTATGCAGATCCTAAGCCCAGTGTCACATGCAAGTAGGAGGAGTAAGAAGGGTTCCTGGCAAATCCGGGTTATGGATTGCATTTAAAAAGGCCCCGTGGGAGTGCAATGGGCCCCTGTCTTGCTGCTTAGCAATAATGGTATGGGTTTAGGTTCTGCTGTGTGTACTGGTGGTTGACTGCCCCCCAGCCCAGAGTGTGCATGGAAAATTGTCTGGCAGCCTCCCTGACAGCAAGCAGTGATAGTGCCCATGAAGGGGACCTTGTTGGGCCCGCCCCTTTCACGGTTATCGCTTCTCGGCCTTTTGGCTAAGATCAAGTGTAGTATCTGTTCTTATCAGTTTAATATCTGATACGTCCCCTATCTGGGGACCATATATTAAATGGATTTTTGAGAACGGGGGCCGATTTCGAAGCTTGCTTCCGTCGCCCTATGCATTGACCCGATATGGCAGTATCTTCGGGTACAGTGCACCACCCCCTTACAGGGTTAAAAAGAAAGATTCCTACTTTCATTGCTACCTGCTTGCTGGCTAGCCAGCTAGCCAGCCCTGTGGGCCTTGTTGCTGCTGCAGCCAAAAAACAAAAGGTGGTGCTGCTGCTGCTTCTGCTGCTTCTGCTTCTGCTTGTGTCTGGCCCCTGTTGGAGCGTCCAGGCACAGGACTTCTGCTGCTGCTGACTAAATGGCCTCCTTAATTGGATCATTTGAGTAGCCAGCACACCTGTGCAGGTAGGGCATGACATGATAGGCAGCTGCCTTGATAGCGGGTGGGTGCTGAATGTTCCTAATTGACAAAATAAGATTAATGCTTATGAAGAAATATAAAATCTCATCCCTTCCCCAATATCGCGCCACACCCCTACCCCTTAATTCCCTGGTTGAACGTGATGGACATATGTCTTTTTTCGACCGTACTAACTATGTAACTATGTAACATAACATGGGGGGGGGGGGTCTCCTGGCTGTTCACACAGGTGTGTCATTGCTGTACATTGACCATGCATTGCTTCTGTGGTATTGCAAAGGCAAAGACAAATGCTTCCAGCCATCCATTGCACTAATGGATTGGTCATCAGCTGGCTGTCTATGTCCCGCATCAATATAGACCAAAGTACAGAGGGTTAGGCTATGCTATTGTGCACCTACCTGATGCATCAGAAGGTGCGAGGCCCTTGCTAAATTCTGTGCACAGACTTTGAGATCTATACTTTAGACTGTATCTAAACCTGCTCCAACATGGACTGACATTCTGGCCTACTTTCAGCCGATGCGACTTGTCTGTCGCTGAACAGTCGCTTTTTATGTATTCAGCACCTATGTATAATGTTGTAAAAATGCTCTAGAAGCTAAAGTCGCAGAAATGTCACACATATTTGGCCTGCAACTTTCTGTGCGACAAATTCAGACAGGAAAAATCAGTATAAATCCTTAGAAAATTATCCCCCAGTGTCTCCATCTGCTGGCGGTATTGAATAAGCATTGCTGCACTGATGGGGTATGCATTAGACAAAAAAAAAGAAGAAAAAGAAGAATAATACGCCCAGAAAAGAGGCGAAAAGGAGAAAAACGTAAAAAAACGTGAAAAAAAAGTAAGAGGAAGAGAAGGGAAAAAAAGGTGGAAATGGGTTTAAAAGTGATTTCGGCGGAGAAATATATATATATATATATATATATATATATATATATATATATATATATACGCGCACACACACACATATATATAAACGTATTCTCCGTTGAGATATTGCAGCCGCTGCTGTGTCCAGGCCCAGGAGCCTTAGCACTGTGCTGTGATGTCACTCAATACCACTGACATCACTAGGTGTAAACAACATCTCTCCTTTGCTGTGTATGTGACTATGGAGCTGTTTGGTGATGTCGTCTATTATGGCCTTCATAGAAGCAACAGGAGATTGTTGCATCCATCTAGAACCCTCAGAACTACAGTGCTATGATGTCACTCACTTCCACAGGCCTTGCAGAGTGTAAACAACAACAACCCAGCTTTGTTGTGTATGTAACCATAGGGATTTGTGATGTCACCTAGAACCTTCACAGCAGCGACAGCTTTATGAGGAGCATCAGCACTGCTCTGCCTGAGCAGAACCATCACCGCCATAGGTTGTCAAATAACCCGGATTTAACCCACACAGGTAAGTCCAATGGGGTGCAGGCATGTCCTCTATGCTTACAGCTTCCCGTGGGTGTTGGTTTGATACCGTTTGGGGACAGCCAAGGAGGCATCTGCAGGCAACAAAGGTAGGTGTGTGCTTGTGTGTGTGTTTCCTATGCAGATCCTAAGCCCAGTGTCACATGCAAGTAGGAGGAGTAAGAAGGGTTCCTGGCAAATCCGGGTTATGGATTGCATTTAAAAAGGCCCCGTGGGAGTGCAATGGGCCCCTGTCTTGCTGCTTAGCAATAATGGTATGGGTTTAGGTTCTGCTGTGTGTACTGGTGGTTGACTGCCCCCCAGCCCAGAGTGTGCATGGAAAATTGTCTGGCAGCCTCCCTGACAGCAAGCAGTGATAGTGCCCATGAAGGGGACCTTGTTGGGCCCGCCCCTTTCACGGTTATCGCTTCTCGGCCTTTTGGCTAAGATCAAGTGTAGTATCTGTTCTTATCAGTTTAATATCTGATACGTCCCCTATCTGGGGACCATATATTAAATGGATTTTTGAGAACGGGGGCCGATTTCGAAGCTTGCTTCCGTCGCCCTATGCATTGACCCGATATGGCAGTATCTTCGGGTACAGTGCACCACCCCCTTACAGGGTTAAAAAGAAAGATTCCTACTTTCATTGCTACCTGCTTGCTGGCTAGCCAGCTAGCCAGCCCTGTGGGCCTTGCTGCTGCTGCAGCCAAAAAACAAAAGGTGGTGCTGCTGCTGCTTCTGCTGCTTCTGCTTCTGCTTGTGTCTGGCCCCTGTTGGAGCGTCCAGGCACAGGACTTCTGCTGCTGCTGACTAAATGGCCTCCTTAATTGGATCATTTGAGTAGCCAGCACACCTGTGCAGGTAGGGCATGACATGATAGGCAGCTGCCTTGATAGCGGGTGGGTGCTGAATGTTCCTAATTGACAAAATAAGATTAATGCTTATGAAGAAATATAAAATCTCATCCCTTCCCCAATATCGCGCCACACCCCTACCCCTTAATTCCCTGGTTGAACGTGATGGACATATGTCTTTTTTCGACCGTACTAACTATGTAACTATGTAACATAACATGGGGGGGGGGGGGTCTCCTGGCTGTTCACACAGGTGTGTCATTGCTGTACATTGACCATGCATTGCTTCTGTGGTATTGCAAAGGCAAAGACAAATGCTTCCAGCCATCCATTGCACTAATGGATTGGTCATCAGCTGGCTGTCTATGTCCCGCATCAATATAGACCAAAGTACAGAGGGTTAGGCTATGCTATTGTGCACCTACCTGATGCATCAGAAGGTGCGAGGCCCTTGCTAAATTCTGTGCACAGACTTTGAGATCTATACTTTAGACTGTATCTAAACCTGCTCCAACATGGACTGACATTCTGGCCTACTTTCAGCCGATGCGACTTGTCTGTCGCTGAACAGTCGCTTTTTATGTATTCAGCACCTATGTATAATGTTGTAAAAATGCTCTAGAAGCTAAAGTCGCAGAAATGTCACACATATTTGGCCTGCAACTTTCTGTGCGACAAATTCAGACAGGAAAAATCAGTATAAATCCTTAGAAAATTATCCCCCAGTGTCTCCATCTGCTGGCGGTATTGAATAAGCATTGCTGCACTGATGGGGTATGCATTAGACAAAAAAAAAGAAGAAAAAGAAGAATAATACGCCCAGAAAAGAGGCGAAAAGGAGAAAAACGTAAAAAAACGTGAAAAAAAAGTAAGAGGAAGAGAAGGGAAAAAAAGGTGGAAATGGGTTTAAAAGTGATTTCGGCGGAGAAATATATATATATATATATATATATATATATATATATATATATATACGCGCACACACACACATATATATAAACGTATTCTCCGTTGAGATATTGCAGCCGCTGCTGTGTCCAGGCCCAGGAGCCTTAGCACTGTGCTGTGATGTCACTCAATACCACTGACATCACTAGGTGTAAACAACATCTCTCCTTTGCTGTGTATGTGACTATGGAGCTGTTTGGTGATGTCGTCTATTATGGCCTTCATAGAAGCAACAGGAGATTGTTGCATCCATCTAGAACCCTCAGAACTACAGTGCTATGATGTCACTCACTTCCACAGGCCTTGCAGAGTGTAAACAACAACAACCCAGCTTTGTTGTGTATGTAACCATAGGGATTTGTGATGTCACCTAGAACCTTCACAGCAGCGACAGCTTTATGAGGAGCATCAGCACTGCTCTGCCTGAGCAGAACCATCACCGCCATAGGTTGTCAAATAACCCGGATTTAACCCACACAGGTAAGTCCAATGGGGTGCAGGCATGTCCTCTATGCTTACAGCTTCCCGTGGGTGTTGGTTTGATACCGTTTGGGGACAGCCAAGGAGGCATCTGCAGGCAACAAAGGTAGGTGTGTGCTTGTGTGTGTGTTTCCTATGCAGATCCTAAGCCCAGTGTCACATGCAAGTAGGAGGAGTAAGAAGGGTTCCTGGCAAATCCGGGTTATGGATTGCATTTAAAAAGGCCCCGTGGGAGTGCAATGGGCCCCTGTCTTGCTGCTTAGCAATAATGGTATGGGTTTAGGTTCTGCTGTGTGTACTGGTGGTTGACTGCCCCCCAGCCCAGAGTGTGCATGGAAAATTGTCTGGCAGCCTCCCTGACAGCAAGCAGTGATAGTGCCCATGAAGGGGACCTTGTTGGGCCCGCCCCTTTCACGGTTATCGCTTCTCGGCCTTTTGGCTAAGATCAAGTGTAGTATCTGTTCTTATCAGTTTAATATCTGATACGTCCCCTATCTGGGGACCATATATTAAATGGATTTTTGAGAACGGGGGCCGATTTCGAAGCTTGCTTCCGTCGCCCTATGCATTGACCCGATATGGCAGTATCTTCGGGTACAGTGCACCACCCCCTTACAGGGTTAAAAAGAAAGATTCCTACTTTCATTGCTACCTGCTTGCTGGCTAGCCAGCTAGCCAGCCCTGTGGGCCTTGCTGCTGCTGCAGCCAAAAAACAAAAGGTGGTGCTGCTGCTGCTTCTGCTGCTTCTGCTTCTGCTTGTGTCTGGCCCCTGTTGGAGCGTCCAGGCACAGGACTTCTGCTGCTGCTGACTAAATGGCCTCCTTAATTGGATCATTTGAGTAGCCAGCACACCTGTGCAGGTAGGGCATGACATGATAGGCAGCTGCCTTGATAGCGGGTGGGTGCTGAATGTTCCTAATTGACAAAATAAGATTAATGCTTATGAAGAAATATAAAATCTCATCCCTTCCCCAATATCGCGCCACACCCCTACCCCTTAATTCCCTGGTTGAACGTGATGGACATATGTCTTTTTTCGACCGTACTAACTATGTAACTATGTAACATAACATGGGGGGGGGGGGGTCTCCTGGCTGTTCACACAGGTGTGTCATTGCTGTACATTGACCATGCATTGCTTCTGTGGTATTGCAAAGGCAAAGACAAATGCTTCCAGCCATCCATTGCACTAATGGATTGGTCATCAGCTGGCTGTCTATGTCCCGCATCAATATAGACCAAAGTACAGAGGGTTAGGCTATGCTATTGTGCACCTACCTGATGCATCAGAAGGTGCGAGGCCCTTGCTAAATTCTGTGCACAGACTTTGAGATCTATACTTTAGACTGTATCTAAACCTGCTCCAACATGGACTGACATTCTGGCCTACTTTCAGCCGATGCGACTTGTCTGTCGCTGAACAGTCGCTTTTTATGTATTCAGCACCTATGTATAATGTTGTAAAAATGCTCTAGAAGCTAAAGTCGCAGAAATGTCACACATATTTGGCCTGCAACTTTCTGTGCGACAAATTCAGACAGGAAAAATCAGTATAAATCCTTAGAAAATTATCCCCCAGTGTCTCCATCTGCTGGCGGTATTGAATAAGCATTGCTGCACTGATGGGGTATGCATTAGACAAAAAAAAAGAAGAAAAAGAAGAATAATACGCCCAGAAAAGAGGCGAAAAGGAGAAAAACGTAAAAAAACGTGAAAAAAAAGTAAGAGGAAGAGAAGGGAAAAAAAGGTGGAAATGGGTTTAAAAGTGATTTCGGCGGAGAAATATATATATATATATATATATATATATATATATATATATATATATACGCGCACACACACACATATATATAAACGTATTCTCCGTTGAGATATTGCAGCCGCTGCTGTGTCCAGGCCCAGGAGCCTTAGCACTGTGCTGTGATGTCACTCAATACCACTGACATCACTAGGTGTAAACAACATCTCTCCTTTGCTGTGTATGTGACTATGGAGCTGTTTGGTGATGTCGTCTATTATGGCCTTCATAGAAGCAACAGGAGATTGTTGCATCCATCTAGAACCCTCAGAACTACAGTGCTATGATGTCACTCACTTCCACAGGCCTTGCAGAGTGTAAACAACAACAACCCAGCTTTGTTGTGTATGTAACCATAGGGATTTGTGATGTCACCTAGAACCTTCACAGCAGCGACAGCTTTATGAGGAGCATCAGCACTGCTCTGCCTGAGCAGAACCATCACCGCCATAGGTTGTCAAATAACCCGGATTTAACCCACACAGGTAAGTCCAATGGGGTGCAGGCATGTCCTCTATGCTTACAGCTTCCCGTGGGTGTTGGTTTGATACCGTTTGGGGACAGCCAAGGAGGCATCTGCAGGCAACAAAGGTAGGTGTGTGCTTGTGTGTGTGTTTCCTATGCAGATCCTAAGCCCAGTGTCACATGCAAGTAGGAGGAGTAAGAAGGGTTCCTGGCAAATCCGGGTTATGGATTGCATTTAAAAAGGCCCCGTGGGAGTGCAATGGGCCCCTGTCTTGCTGCTTAGCAATAATGGTATGGGTTTAGGTTCTGCTGTGTGTACTGGTGGTTGACTGCCCCCCAGCCCAGAGTGTGCATGGAAAATTGTCTGGCAGCCTCCCTGACAGCAAGCAGTGATAGTGCCCATGAAGGGGACCTTGTTGGGCCCGCCCCTTTCACGGTTATCGCTTCTCGGCCTTTTGGCTAAGATCAAGTGTAGTATCTGTTCTTATCAGTTTAATATCTGATACGTCCCCTATCTGGGGACCATATATTAAATGGATTTTTGAGAACGGGGGCCGATTTCGAAGCTTGCTTCCGTCGCCCTATGCATTGACCCGATATGGCAGTATCTTCGGGTACAGTGCACCACCCCCTTACAGGGTTAAAAAGAAAGATTCCTACTTTCATTGCTACCTGCTTGCTGGCTAGCCAGCTAGCCAGCCCTGTGGGCCTTGCTGCTGCTGCAGCCAAAAAACAAAAGGTGGTGCTGCTGCTGCTTCTGCTGCTTCTGCTTCTGCTTGTGTCTGGCCCCTGTTGGAGCGTCCAGGCACAGGACTTCTGCTGCTGCTGACTAAATGGCCTCCTTAATTGGATCATTTGAGTAGCCAGCACACCTGTGCAGGTAGGGCATGACATGATAGGCAGCTGCCTTGATAGCGGGTGGGTGCTGAATGTTCCTAATTGACAAAATAAGATTAATGCTTATGAAGAAATATAAAATCTCATCCCTTCCCCAATATCGCGCCACACCCCTACCCCTTAATTCCCTGGTTGAACGTGATGGACATATGTCTTTTTTCGACCGTACTAACTATGTAACTATGTAACATAACATGGGGGGGGGGGGGTCTCCTGGCTGTTCACACAGGTGTGTCATTGCTGTACATTGACCATGCATTGCTTCTGTGGTATTGCAAAGGCAAAGACAAATGCTTCCAGCCATCCATTGCACTAATGGATTGGTCATCAGCTGGCTGTCTATGTCCCGCATCAATATAGACCAAAGTACAGAGGGTTAGGCTATGCTATTGTGCACCTACCTGATGCATCAGAAGGTGCGAGGCCCTTGCTAAATTCTGTGCACAGACTTTGAGATCTATACTTTAGACTGTATCTAAACCTGCTCCAACATGGACTGACATTCTGGCCTACTTTCAGCCGATGCGTTGTCTGTCGCTGAACAGTCGCTTTTTATGTATTCAGCACCTATGTATAATGTTGTAAAAATGCTCTAGAAGCTAAAGTCGCAGAAATGTCACACATATTTGGCCTGCAACTTTCTGTGCGACAAATTCAGACAGGAAAAATCAGTATAAATCCTTAGAAAATTATCCCCCAGTGTCTCCATCTGCTGGCGGTATTGAATAAGCATTGCTGCACTGATGGGGTATGCATTAGACGAAAAAAAAGAAGAAAAAGAAGAATAATACGCCCAGAAAAGAGGCGAAAAGGAGAAAAACGTAAAAAAACGTGAAAAAAAAGTAAGAGGAAGAGAAGGGAAAAAAAGGTGGAAATGGGTTTAAAAGTGATTTCGGCGGAGAAATATATATATATATATATATATATATATATATATATATATATATATACGCGCACACACACACATATATATAAACGTATTCTCCGTTGAGATATTGCAGCCGCTGCTGTGTCCAGGCCCAGGAGCCTTAGCACTGTGCTGTGATGTCACTCAATACCACTGACATCACTAGGTGTAAACAACATCTCTCTCTTTGCTGTGTATGTGACTATGGAGCTGTTTGGTGATGTCGTCTATTATGGCCTTCATAGAAGCAACAGGAGATTGTTGCATCCATCTAGAACCCTCAGAACTACAGTGCTATGATGTCACTCACTTCCACAGGCCTTGCAGAGTGTAAACAACAACAACCCAGCTTTGTTGTGTATGTAACCATAGGGATTTGTGATGTCACCTAGAACCTTCACAGCAGCGACAGCTTTATGAGGAGCATCAGCACTGCTCTGCCTGAGCAGAACCATCACCGCCATAGGTTGTCAAATAACCCGGATTTAACCCACACAGGTAAGTCCAATGGGGTGCAGGCATGTCCTCTATGCTTACAGCTTCCCGTGGGTGTTGGTTTGATACCGTTTGGGGACAGCCAAGGAGGCATCTGCAGGCAACAAAGGTAGGTGTGTGCTTGTGTGTGTGTTTCCTATGCAGATCCTAAGCCCAGTGTCACATGCAAGTAGGAGGAGTAAGAAGGGTTCCTGGCAAATCCGGGTTATGGATTGCATTTAAAAAGGCCCCGTGGGAGTGCAATGGGCCCCTGTCTTGCTGCTTAGCAATAATGGTATGGGTTTAGGTTCTGCTGTGTGTACTGGTGGTTGACTGCCCCCCAGCCCAGAGTGTGCATGGAAAATTGTCTGGCAGCCTCCCTGACAGCAAGCAGTGATAGTGCCCATGAAGGGGACCTTGTTGGGCCCGCCCCTTTCACGGTTATCGCTTCTCGGCCTTTTGGCTAAGATCAAGTGTAGTATCTGTTCTTATCAGTTTAATATCTGATACGTCCCCTATCTGGGGACCATATATTAAATGGATTTTTGAGAACGGGGGCCGATTTCGAAGCTTGCTTCCGTCGCCCTATGCATTGACCCGATATGGCAGTATCTTCGGGTACAGTGCACCACCCCCTTACAGGGTTAAAAAGAAAGATTCCTACTTTCATTGCTACCTGCTTGCTGGCTAGCCAGCTAGCCAGCCCTGTGGGCCTTGCTGCTGCTGCAGCCAAAAAACAAAAGGTGGTGCTGCTGCTGCTTCTGCTGCTTCTGCTTCTGCTTGTGTCTGGCCCCTGTTGGAGCGTCCAGGCACAGGACTTCTGCTGCTGCTGACTAAATGGCCTCCTTAATTGGATCATTTGAGTAGCCAGCACACCTGTGCAGGTAGGGCATGACATGATAGGCAGCTGCCTTGATAGCGGGTGGGTGCTGAATGTTCCTAATTGACAAAATAAGATTAATGCTTATGAAGAAATATAAAATCTCATCCCTTCCCCAATATCGCGCCACACCCCTACCCCTTAATTCCCTGGTTGAACGTGATGGACATATGTCTTTTTTCGACCGTACTAACTATGTAACTATGTAACATAACATGGGGGGGGGGGGTCTCCTGGCTGTTCACACAGGTGTGTCATTGCTGTACATTGACCATGCATTGCTTCTGTGGTATTGCAAAGGCAAAGACAAATGCTTCCAGCCATCCATTGCACTAATGGATTGGTCATCAGCTGGCTGTCTATGTCCCGCATCAATATAGACCAAAGTACAGAGGGTTAGGCTATGCTATTGTGCACCTACCTGATGCATCAGAAGGTGCGAGGCCCTTGCTAAATTCTGTGCACAGACTTTGAGATCTATACTTTAGACTGTATCTAAACCTGCTCCAACATGGACTGACATTCTGGCCTACTTTCAGCCGATGCGACTTGTCTGTCGCTGAACAGTCGCTTTTTATGTATTCAGCACCTATGTATAATGTTGTAAAAATGCTCTAGAAGCTAAAGTCGCAGAAATGTCACACATATTTGGCCTGCAACTTTCTGTGCGACAAATTCAGACAGGAAAAATCAGTATAAATCCTTAGAAAATTATCCCCCAGTGTCTCCATCTGCTGGCGGTATTGAATAAGCATTGCTGCACTGATGGGGTATGCATTAGACGAAAAAAAAGAAGAAAAAGAAGAATAATACGCCCAGAAAAGAGGCGAAAAGGAGAAAAACGTAAAAAAACGTGAAAAAAAAGTAAGAGGAAGAGAAGGGAAAAAAAGGTGGAAATGGGTTTAAAAGTGATTTCGGCGGAGAAATATATATATATATATATATATATATATATATATATATATATATACGCGCACACACACACATATATATAAACGTATTCTCCGTTGAGATATTGCAGCCGCTGCTGTGTCCAGGCCCAGGAGCCTTAGCACTGTGCTGTGATGTCACTCAATACCACTGACATCACTAGGTGTAAACAACATCTCTCCTTTGCTGTGTATGTGACTATGGAGCTGTTTGGTGATGTCGTCTATTATGGCCTTCATAGAAGCAACAGGAGATTGTTGCATCCATCTAGAACCCTCAGAACTACAGTGCTATGATGTCACTCACTTCCACAGGCCTTGCAGAGTGTAAACAACAACAACCCAGCTTTGTTGTGTATGTAACCATAGGGATTTGTGATGTCACCTAGAACCTTCACAGCAGCGACAGCTTTATGAGGAGCATCAGCACTGCTCTGCCTGAGCAGAACCATCACCGCCATAGGTTGTCAAATAACCCGGATTTAACCCACACAGGTAAGTCCAATGGGGTGCAGGCATGTCCTCTATGCTTACAGCTTCCCGTGGGTGTTGGTTTGATACCGTTTGGGGACAGCCAAGGAGGCATCTGCAGGCAACAAAGGTAGGTGTGTGCTTGTGTGTGTGTTTCCTATGCAGATCCTAAGCCCAGTGTCACATGCAAGTAGGAGGAGTAAGAAGGGTTCCTGGCAAATCCGGGTTATGGATTGCATTTAAAAAGGCCCCGTGGGAGTGCAATGGGCCCCTGTCTTGCTGCTTAGCAATAATGGTATGGGTTTAGGTTCTGCTGTGTGTACTGGTGGTTGACTGCCCCCCAGCCCAGAGTGTGCATGGAAAATTGTCTGGCAGCCTCCCTGACAGCAAGCAGTGATAGTGCCCATGAAGGGGACCTTGTTGGGCCCGCCCCTTTCACGGTTATCGCTTCTCGGCCTTTTGGCTAAGATCAAGTGTAGTATCTGTTCTTATCAGTTTAATATCTGATACGTCCCCTATCTGGGGACCATATATTAAATGGATTTTTGAGAACGGGGGCCGATTTCGAAGCTTGCTTCCGTCGCCCTATGCATTGACCCGATATGGCAGTATCTTCGGGTACAGTGCACCACCCCCTTACAGGGTTAAAAAGAAAGATTCCTACTTTCATTGCTACCTGCTTGCTGGCTAGCCAGCTAGCCAGCCCTGTGGGCCTTGCTGCTGCTGCAGCCAAAAAACAAAAGGTGGTGCTGCTGCTGCTTCTGCTGCTTCTGCTTCTGCTTGTGTCTGGCCCCTGTTGGAGCGTCCAGGCACAGGACTTCTGCTGCTGCTGACTAAATGGCCTCCTTAATTGGATCATTTGAGTAGCCAGCACACCTGTGCAGGTAGGGCATGACATGATAGGCAGCTGCCTTGATAGCGGGTGGGTGCTGAATGTTCCTAATTGACAAAATAAGATTAATGCTTATGAAGAAATATAAAATCTCATCCCTTCCCCAATATCGCGCCACACCCCTACCCCTTAATTCCCTGGTTGAACGTGATGGACATATGTCTTTTTTCGACCGTACTAACTATGTAACTATGTAACATAACATGGGGGGGGGGGGTCTCCTGGCTGTTCACACAGGTGTGTCATTGCTGTACATTGACCATGCATTGCTTCTGTGGTATTGCAAAGGCAAAGACAAATGCTTCCAGCCATCCATTGCACTAATGGATTGGTCATCAGCTGGCTGTCTATGTCCCGCATCAATATAGACCAAAGTACAGAGGGTTAGGCTATGCTATTGTGCACCTACCTGATGCATCAGAAGGTGCGAGGCCCTTGCTAAATTCTGTGCACAGACTTTGAGATCTATACTTTAGACTGTATCTAAACCTGCTCCAACATGGACTGACATTCTGGCCTACTTTCAGCCGATGCGACTTGTCTGTCGCTGAACAGTCGCTTTTTATGTATTCAGCACCTATGTATAATGTTGTAAAAATGCTCTAGAAGCTAAAGTCGCAGAAATGTCACACATATTTGGCCTGCAACTTTCTGTGCGACAAATTCAGACAGGAAAAATCAGTATAAATCCTTAGAAAATTATCCCCCAGTGTCTCCATCTGCTGGCGGTATTGAATAAGCATTGCTGCACTGATGGGGTATGCATTAGACGAAAAAAAAGAAGAAAAAGAAGAATAATACGCCCAGAAAAGAGGCGAAAAGGAGAAAAACGTAAAAAAACGTGAAAAAAAAGTAAGAGGAAGAGAAGGGAAAAAAAGGTGGAAATGGGTTTAAAAGTGATTTCGGCGGAGAAATATATATATATATATATATATATATATATATATATATATATATATATACGCGCACACACACACATATATATAAACGTATTCTCCGTTGAGATATTGCAGCCGCTGCTGTGTCCAGGCCCAGGAGCCTTAGCACTGTGCTGTGATGTCACTCAATACCACTGACATCACTAGGTGTAAACAACATCTCTCCTTTGCTGTGTATGTGACTATGGAGCTGTTTGGTGATGTCGTCTATTATGGCCTTCATAGAAGCAACAGGAGATTGTTGCATCCATCTAGAACCCTCAGAACTACAGTGCTATGATGTCACTCACTTCCACAGGCCTTGCAGAGTGTAAACAACAACAACCCAGCTTTGTTGTGTATGTAACCATAGGGATTTGTGATGTCACCTAGAACCTTCACAGCAGCGACAGCTTTATGAGGAGCATCAGCACTGCTCTGCCTGAGCAGAACCATCACCGCCATAGGTTGTCAAATAACCCGGATTTAACCCACACAGGTAAGTCCAATGGGGTGCAGGCATGTCCTCTATGCTTACAGCTTCCCGTGGGTGTTGGTTTGATACCGTTTGGGGACAGCCAAGGAGGCATCTGCAGGCAACAAAGGTAGGTGTGTGCTTGTGTGTGTGTTTCCTATGCAGATCCTAAGCCCAGTGTCACATGCAAGTAGGAGGAGTAAGAAGGGTTCCTGGCAAATCCGGGTTATGGATTGCATTTAAAAAGGCCCCGTGGGAGTGCAATGGGCCCCTGTCTTGCTGCTTAGCAATAATGGTATGGGTTTAGGTTCTGCTGTGTGTACTGGTGGTTGACTGCCCCCCAGCCCAGAGTGTGCATGGAAAATTGTCTGGCAGCCTCCCTGACAGCAAGCAGTGATAATAGTGCCCATGAAGGGGACCTTGTTGGGCCCGCCCCTTTCACGGTTATCGCTTCTCGGCCTTTTGGCTAAGATCAAGTGTAGTATCTGTTCTTATCAGTTTAATATCTGATACGTCCCCTATCTGGGGACCATATATTAAATGGATTTTTGAGAACGGGGGCCGATTTCGAAGCTTGCTTCCGTCGCCCTATGCATTGACCCGATATGGCAGTATCTTCGGGTACAGTGCACCACCCCCTTACAGGGTTAAAAAGAAAGATTCCTACTTTCATTGCTACCTGCTTGCTGGCTAGCCAGCTAGCCAGCCCTGTGGGCCTTGCTGCTGCTGCAGCCAAAAAACAAAAGGTGGTGCTGCTGCTGCTTCTGCTGCTTCTGCTTCTGCTTGTGTCTGGCCCCTGTTGGAGCGTCCAGGCACAGGACTTCTGCTGCTGCTGACTAAATGGCCTCCTTAATTGGATCATTTGAGTAGCCAGCACACCTGTGCAGGTAGGGCATGACATGATAGGCAGCTGCCTTGATAGCGGGTGGGTGCTGAATGTTCCTAATTGACAAAATAAGATTAATGCTTATGAAGAAATATAAAATCTCATCCCTTCCCCAATATCGCGCCACACCCCTACCCCTTAATTCCCTGGTTGAACGTGATGGACATATGTCTTTTTTCGACCGTACTAACTATGTAACTATGTAACATAACATGGGGGGGGGGGGGTCTCCTGGCTGTTCACACAGGTGTGTCATTGCTGTACATTGACCATGCATTGCTTCTGTGGTATTGCAAAGGCAAAGACAAATGCTTCCAGCCATCCATTGCACTAATGGATTGGTCATCAGCTGGCTGTCTATGTCCCGCATCAATATAGACCAAAGTACAGAGGGTTAGGCTATGCTATTGTGCACCTACCTGATGCATCAGAAGGTGCGAGGCCCTTGCTAAATTCTGTGCACAGACTTTGAGATCTATACTTTAGACTGTATCTAAACCTGCTCCAACATGGACTGACATTCTGGCCTACTTTCAGCCGATGCGACTTGTCTGTCGCTGAACAGTCGCTTTTTATGTATTCAGCACCTATGTATAATGTTGTAAAAATGCTCTAGAAGCTAAAGTCGCAGAAATGTCACACATATTTGGCCTGCAACTTTCTGTGCGACAAATTCAGACAGGAAAAATCAGTATAAATCCTTAGAAAATTATCCCCCAGTGTCTCCATCTGCTGGCGGTATTGAATAAGCATTGCTGCACTGATGGGGTATGCATTAGACAAAAAAAAGAAGAAAAAGAAGAATAATACGCCCAGAAAAGAGGCGAAAAGGAGAAAAACGTAAAAAAACGTGAAAAAAAAGTAAGAGGAAGAGAAGGGAAAAAAAGGTGGAAATGGGTTTAAAAGTGATTTCGGCGGAGAAATATATATATATATATATATATATATATATATATATATATATATATATATACGCGCACACACACACATATATATAAACGTATTCTCCGTTGAGATATTGCAGCCGCTGCTGTGTCCAGGCCCAGGAGCCTTAGCACTGTGCTGTGATGTCACTCAATACCACTGACATCACTAGGTGTAAACAACATCTCTCCTTTGCTGTGTATGTGACTATGGAGCTGTTTGGTGATGTCGTCTATTATGGCCTTCATAGAAGCAACAGGAGATTGTTGCATCCATCTAGAACCCTCAGAACTACAGTGCTATGATGTCACTCACTTCCACAGGCCTTGCAGAGTGTAAACAACAACAACCCAGCTTTGTTGTGTATGTAACCATAGGGATTTGTGATGTCACCTAGAACCTTCACAGCAGCGACAGCTTTATGAGGAGCATCAGCACTGCTCTGCCTGAGCAGAACCATCACCGCCATAGGTTGTCAAATAACCCGGATTTAACCCACACAGGTAAGTCCAATGGGGTGCAGGCATGTCCTCTATGCTTACAGCTTCCCGTGGGTGTTGGTTTGATACCGTTTGGGGACAGCCAAGGAGGCATCTGCAGGCAACAAAGGTAGGTGTGTGCTTGTGTGTGTGTTTCCTATGCAGATCCTAAGCCCAGTGTCACATGCAAGTAGGAGGAGTAAGAAGGGTTCCTGGCAAATCCGGGTTATGGATTGCATTTAAAAAGGCCCCGTGGGAGTGCAATGGGCCCCTGTCTTGCTGCTTAGCAATAATGGTATGGGTTTAGGTTCTGCTGTGTGTACTGGTGGTTGACTGCCCCCCAGCCCAGAGTGTGCATGGAAAATTGTCTGGCAGCCTCCCTGACAGCAAGCAGTGATAGTGCCCATGAAGGGGACCTTGTTGGGCCCGCCCCTTTCACGGTTATCGCTTCTCGGCCTTTTGGCTAAGATCAAGTGTAGTATCTGTTCTTATCAGTTTAATATCTGATACGTCCCCTATCTGGGGACCATATATTAAATGGATTTTTGAGAACGGGGGCCGATTTCGAAGCTTGCTTCCGTCGCCCTATGCATTGACCCGATATGGCAGTATCTTCGGGTACAGTGCACCACCCCCTTACAGGGTTAAAAAGAAAGATTCCTACTTTCATTGCTACCTGCTTGCTGGCTAGCCAGCTAGCCAGCCCTGTGGGCCTTGCTGCTGCTGCAGCCAAAAAACAAAAGGTGGTGCTGCTGCTGCTTCTGCTGCTTCTGCTTCTGCTTGTGTCTGGCCCCTGTTGGAGCGTCCAGGCACAGGACTTCTGCTGCTGCTGACTAAATGGCCTCCTTAATTGGATCATTTGAGTAGCCAGCACACCTGTGCAGGTAGGGCATGACATGATAGGCAGCTGCCTTGATAGCGGGTGGGTGCTGAATGTTCCTAATTGACAAAATAAGATTAATGCTTATGAAGAAATATAAAATCTCATCCCTTCCCCAATATCGCGCCACACCCCTACCCCTTAATTCCCTGGTTGAACGTGATGGACATATGTCTTTTTTCGACCGTACTAACTATGTAACTATGTAACATAACATGGGGGGGGGGGGTCTCCTGGCTGTTCACACAGGTGTGTCATTGCTGTACATTGACCATGCATTGCTTCTGTGGTATTGCAAAGGCAAAGACAAATGCTTCCAGCCATCCATTGCACTAATGGATTGGTCATCAGCTGGCTGTCTATGTCCCGCATCAATATAGACCAAAGTACAGAGGGTTAGGCTATGCTATTGTGCACCTACCTGATGCATCAGAAGGTGCGAGGCCCTTGCTAAATTCTGTGCACAGACTTTGAGATCTATACTTTAGACTGTATCTAAACCTGCTCCAACATGGACTGACATTCTGGCCTACTTTCAGCCGATGCGACTTGTCTGTCGCTGAACAGTCGCTTTTTATGTATTCAGCACCTATGTATAATGTTGTAAAAATGCTCTAGAAGCTAAAGTCGCAGAAATGTCACACATATTTGGCCTGCAACTTTCTGTGCGACAAATTCAGACAGGAAAAATCAGTATAAATCCTTAGAAAATTATCCCCCAGTGTCTCCATCTGCTGGCGGTATTGAATAAGCATTGCTGCACTGATGGGGTATGCATTAGACAAAAAAAAAGAAGAAAAAGAAGAATAATACGCCCAGAAAAGAGGCGAAAAGGAGAAAAACGTAAAAAAACGTGAAAAAAAAGTAAGAGGAAGAGAAGGGAAAAAAAGGTGGAAATGGGTTTAAAAGTGATTTCGGCGGAGAAATATATATATATATATATATATATATATATATATATATATATATATATACGCGCACACACACACATATATATAAACGTATTCTCCGTTGAGATATTGCAGCCGCTGCTGTGTCCAGGCCCAGGAGCCTTAGCACTGTGCTGTGATGTCACTCAATACCACTGACATCACTAGGTGTAAACAACATCTCTCCTTTGCTGTGTATGTGACTATGGAGCTGTTTGGTGATGTCGTCTATTATGGCCTTCATAGAAGCAACAGGAGATTGTTGCATCCATCTAGAACCCTCAGAACTACAGTGCTATGATGTCACTCACTTCCACAGGCCTTGCAGAGTGTAAACAACAACAACCCAGCTTTGTTGTGTATGTAACCATAGGGATTTGTGATGTCACCTAGAACCTTCACAGCAGCGACAGCTTTATGAGGAGCATCAGCACTGCTCTGCCTGAGCAGAACCATCACCGCCATAGGTTGTCAAATAACCCGGATTTAACCCACACAGGTAAGTCCAATGGGGTGCAGGCATGTCCTCTATGCTTACAGCTTCCCGTGGGTGTTGGTTTGATACCGTTTGGGGACAGCCAAGGAGGCATCTGCAGGCAACAAAGGTAGGTGTGTGCTTGTGTGTGTGTTTCCTATGCAGATCCTAAGCCCAGTGTCACATGCAAGTAGGAGGAGTAAGAAGGGTTCCTGGCAAATCCGGGTTATGGATTGCATTTAAAAAGGCCCCGTGGGAGTGCAATGGGCCCCTGTCTTGCTGCTTAGCAATAATGGTATGGGTTTAGGTTCTGCTGTGTGTACTGGTGGTTGACTGCCCCCCAGCCCAGAGTGTGCATGGAAAATTGTCTGGCAGCCTCCCTGACAGCAAGCAGTGATAGTGCCCATGAAGGGGACCTTGTTGGGCCCGCCCCTTTCACGGTTATCGCTTCTCGGCCTTTTGGCTAAGATCAAGTGTAGTATCTGTTCTTATCAGTTTAATATCTGATACGTCCCCTATCTGGGGACCATATATTAAATGGATTTTTGAGAACGGGGGCCGATTTCGAAGCTTGCTTCCGTCGCCCTATGCATTGACCCGATATGGCAGTATCTTCGGGTACAGTGCACCACCCCCTTACAGGGTTAAAAAGAAAGATTCCTACTTTCATTGCTACCTGCTTGCTGGCTAGCCAGCTAGCCAGCCCTGTGGGCCTTGCTGCTGCTGCAGCCAAAAAACAAAAGGTGGTGCTGCTGCTGCTTCTGCTGCTTCTGCTTCTGCTTGTGTCTGGCCCCTGTTGGAGCGTCCAGGCACAGGACTTCTGCTGCTGCTGACTAAATGGCCTCCTTAATTGGATCATTTGAGTAGCCAGCACACCTGTGCAGGTAGGGCATGACATGATAGGCAGCTGCCTTGATAGCGGGTGGGTGCTGAATGTTCCTAATTGACAAAATAAGATTAATGCTTATGAAGAAATATAAAATCTCATCCCTTCCCCAATATCGCGCCACACCCCTACCCCTTAATTCCCTGGTTGAACGTGATGGACATATGTCTTTTTTCGACCGTACTAACTATGTAACTATGTAACATAACATGGGGGGGGGGGGGTCTCCTGGCTGTTCACACAGGTGTGTCATTGCTGTACATTGACCATGCATTGCTTCTGTGGTATTGCAAAGGCAAAGACAAATGCTTCCAGCCATCCATTGCACTAATGGATTGGTCATCAGCTGGCTGTCTATGTCCCGCATCAATATAGACCAAAGTACAGAGGGTTAGGCTATGCTATTGTGCACCTACCTGATGCATCAGAAGGTGCGAGGCCCTTGCTAAATTCTGTGCACAGACTTTGAGATCTATACTTTAGACTGTATCTAAACCTGCTCCAACATGGACTGACATTCTGGCCTACTTTCAGCCGATGCGACTTGTCTGTCGCTGAACAGTCGCTTTTTATGTATTCAGCACCTATGTATAATGTTGTAAAAATGCTCTAGAAGCTAAAGTCGCAGAAATGTCACACATATTTGGCCTGCAACTTTCTGTGCGACAAATTCAGACAGGAAAAATCAGTATAAATCCTTAGAAAATTATCCCCCAGTGTCTCCATCTGCTGGCGGTATTGAATAAGCATTGCTGCACTGATGGGGTATGCATTAGACGAAAAAAAAGAAGAAAAAGAAGAATAATACGCCCAGAAAAGAGGCGAAAAGGAGAAAAACGTAAAAAAACGTGAAAAAAAAGTAAGAGGAAGAGAAGGGAAAAAAAGGTGGAAATGGGTTTAAAAGTGATTTCGGCGGAGAAATATATATATATATATATATATATATATATATATATATATATATATATACGCGCACACACACACATATATATAAACGTATTCTCCGTTGAGATATTGCAGCCGCTGCTGTGTCCAGGCCCAGGAGCCTTAGCACTGTGCTGTGATGTCACTCAATACCACTGACATCACTAGGTGTAAACAACATCTCTCCTTTGCTGTGTATGTGACTATGGAGCTGTTTGGTGATGTCGTCTATTATGGCCTTCATAGAAGCAACAGGAGATTGTTGCATCCATCTAGAACCCTCAGAACTACAGTGCTATGATGTCACTCACTTCCACAGGCCTTGCAGAGTGTAAACAACAACAACCCAGCTTTGTTGTGTATGTAACCATAGGGATTTGTGATGTCACCTAGAACCTTCACAGCAGCGACAGCTTTATGAGGAGCATCAGCACTGCTCTGCCTGAGCAGAACCATCACCGCCATAGGTTGTCAAATAACCCGGATTTAACCCACACAGGTAAGTCCAATGGGGTGCAGGCATGTCCTCTATGCTTACAGCTTCCCGTGGGTGTTGGTTTGATACCGTTTGGGGACAGCCAAGGAGGCATCTGCAGGCAACAAAGGTAGGTGTGTGCTTGTGTGTGTGTTTCCTATGCAGATCCTAAGCCCAGTGTCACATGCAAGTAGGAGGAGTAAGAAGGGTTCCTGGCAAATCCGGGTTATGGATTGCATTTAAAAAGGCCCCGTGGGAGTGCAATGGGCCCCTGTCTTGCTGCTTAGCAATAATGGTATGGGTTTAGGTTCTGCTGTGTGTACTGGTGGTTGACTGCCCCCCAGCCCAGAGTGTGCATGGAAAATTGTCTGGCAGCCTCCCTGACAGCAAGCAGTGATAGTGCCCATGAAGGGGACCTTGTTGGGCCCGCCCCTTTCACGGTTATCGCTTCTCGGCCTTTTGGCTAAGATCAAGTGTAGTATCTGTTCTTATCAGTTTTCATGCTGGTGGGGATGGGTGCTGCATGGAGGATGCAGGTGTACCAGGGCTTTCCGGGGCTGGTTCTGAGGAATCAGCTCGACGGCTGCCCCGATGTGACCTGTTCCCTCCGGGTCTCGCCATGAGGCTGAGAGGGTCTAGAGCCGAGGTACTTTTGTGCCTCGGGGAGTGGTGACCCCGAGGTGCCGAAACTCACTGGGAGAATAGGCTCACTGAGTTGAAGCACGGGCACCATAATCTCTTCACCTTGTGGCACTCACCTCTTGATTCCCGGCCTTCTGGCTAGGATCAGAGAAATTTTTATAGATCCGGCCGGATGTCCGGGCAGTATATCTGCACACATTCACTTATTTATTTCTTTTTTGTCTCACTGTGTCACTTTTTGCGTGTTGTGTGTTCACAGGATTGGTCAGGATGCGGTAGCCCTTCTGGGGGTCCCTCCTGGCATTCTAGGGGAGGTGTGTGTGGCCATTAGGTTCCGCACCTCCCTGCAAACACCCCGGGTACTCCTGCTTTGGCAGGGTACCTACCGTAATCGGCTCTGCGGGCAGATACCTTGGCTAACGCCAAGGGGGATGCCGGGAGCATTTGTGGTCCCCTAGTAGCTTCGGCGAAAAGGGACATTGAACCTGGAACCTCGCAGGTACCTTTTGGTCCGGAGGTGAAGGGTAAGGTTTGTTGGGGGGCCTCTCTCCTATCGGAGAAGGGCTTGCGATAGACCGCATCCTTTGTGCACGTTTTTTTAGTGTAACACGTTTGCACTTTTTCTTGCACTTTGGGTGAATCGAAAGCACGTTCCTCGGCTTTAAAAAAAAAAGAAAAAAAAAATAAAAAAAAAAATCTGTTCTTATCAGTTTAATATCTGATACGTCCCCTATCTGGGGACCATATATTAAATGGATTTTTGAGAACGGGGGCCGATTTCGAAGCTTGCTTCCGTCGCCCTATGCATTGACCCGATATGGCAGTATCTTCGGGTACAGTGCACCACCCCCTTACAGGGTTAAAAAGAAAGATTCCTACTTTCATTGCTACCTGCTTGCTGGCTAGCCAGCTAGCCAGCCCTGTGGGCCTTGCTGCTGCTGCAGCCAAAAAACAAAAGGTGGTGCTGCTGCTGCTTCTGCTGCTTCTGCTTCTGCTTGTGTCTGGCCCCTGTTGGAGCGTCCAGGCACAGGACTTCTGCTGCTGCTGACTAAATGGCCTCCTTAATTGGATCATTTGAGTAGCCAGCACACCTGTGCAGGTAGGGCATGACATGATAGGCAGCTGCCTTGATAGCGGGTGGGTGCTGAATGTTCCTAATTGACAAAATAAGATTAATGCTTATGAAGAAATATAAAATCTCATCCCTTCCCCAATATCGCGCCACACCCCTACCCCTTAATTCCCTGGTTGAACGTGATGGACATATGTCTTTTTTCGACCGTACTAACTATGTAACTATGTAACATAACATGGGGGGGGGGGGTCTCCTGGCTGTTCACACAGGTGTGTCATTGCTGTACATTGACCATGCATTGCTTCTGTGGTATTGCAAAGGCAAAGACAAATGCTTCCAGCCATCCATTGCACTAATGGATTGGTCATCAGCTGGCTGTCTATGTCCCGCATCAATATAGACCAAAGTACAGAGGGTTAGGCTATGCTATTGTGCACCTACCTGATGCATCAGAAGGTGCGAGGCCCTTGCTAAATTCTGTGCACAGACTTTGAGATCTATACTTTAGACTGTATCTAAACCTGCTCCAACATGGACTGACATTCTGGCCTACTTTCAGCCGATGCGACTTGTCTGTCGCTGAACAGTCGCTTTTTATGTATTCAGCACCTATGTATAATGTTGTAAAAATGCTCTAGAAGCTAAAGTCGCAGAAATGTCACACATATTTGGCCTGCAACTTTCTGTGCGACAAATTCAGACAGGAAAAATCAGTATAAATCCTTAGAAAATTATCCCCCAGTGTCTCCATCTGCTGGCGGTATTGAATAAGCATTGCTGCACTGATGGGGTATGCATTAGACAAAAAAAAAGAAGAAAAAGAAGAATAATACGCCCAGAAAAGAGGCGAAAAGGAGAAAAACGTAAAAAAACGTGAAAAAAAAGTAAGAGGAAGAGAAGGGAAAAAAAGGTGGAAATGGGTTTAAAAGTGATTTCGGCGGAGAAATATATATATATATATATATATATATATATATATATATATATATATATATATATATATACGCGCACACACACACATATATATAAACGTATTCTCCGTTGAGATATTGCAGCCGCTGCTGTGTCCAGGCCCAGGAGCCTTAGCACTGTGCTGTGATGTCACTCAATACCACTGACATCACTAGGTGTAAACAACATCTCTCCTTTGCTGTGTATGTGACTATGGAGCTGTTTGGTGATGTCGTCTATTATGGCCTTCATAGAAGCAACAGGAGATTGTTGCATCCATCTAGAACCCTCAGAACTACAGTGCTATGATGTCACTCACTTCCACAGGCCTTGCAGAGTGTAAACAACAACAACCCAGCTTTGTTGTGTATGTAACCATAGGGATTTGTGATGTCACCTAGAACCTTCACAGCAGCGACAGCTTTATGAGGAGCATCAGCACTGCTCTGCCTGAGCAGAACCATCACCGCCATAGGTTGTCAAATAACCCGGATTTAACCCACACAGGTAAGTCCAATGGGGTGCAGGCATGTCCTCTATGCTTACAGCTTCCCGTGGGTGTTGGTTTGATACCGTTTGGGGACAGCCAAGGAGGCATCTGCAGGCAACAAAGGTAGGTGTGTGCTTGTGTGTGTGTTTCCTATGCAGATCCTAAGCCCAGTGTCACATGCAAGTAGGAGGAGTAAGAAGGGTTCCTGGCAAATCCGGGTTATGGATTGCATTTAAAAAGGCCCCGTGGGAGTGCAATGGGCCCCTGTCTTGCTGCTTAGCAATAATGGTATGGGTTTAGGTTCTGCTGTGTGTACTGGTGGTTGACTGCCCCCCAGCCCAGAGTGTGCATGGAAAATTGTCTGGCAGCCTCCCTGACAGCAAGCAGTGATAGTGCCCATGAAGGGGACCTTGTTGGGCCCGCCCCTTTCACGGTTATCGCTTCTCGGCCTTTTGGCTAAGATCAAGTGTAGTATCTGTTCTTATCAGTTTAATATCTGATACGTCCCCTATCTGGGGACCATATATTAAATGGATTTTTGAGAACGGGGGCCGATTTCGAAGCTTGCTTCCGTCGCCCTATGCATTGACCCGATATGGCAGTATCTTCGGGTACAGTGCACCACCCCCTTACAGGGTTAAAAAGAAAGATTCCTACTTTCATTGCTACCTGCTTGCTGGCTAGCCAGCTAGCCAGCCCTGTGGGCCTTGCTGCTGCTGCAGCCAAAAAACAAAAGGTGGTGCTGCTGCTGCTTCTGCTGCTTCTGCTTCTGCTTGTGTCTGGCCCCTGTTGGAGCGTCCAGGCACAGGACTTCTGCTGCTGCTGACTAAATGGCCTCCTTAATTGGATCATTTGAGTAGCCAGCACACCTGTGCAGGTAGGGCATGACATGATAGGCAGCTGCCTTGATAGCGGGTGGGTGCTGAATGTTCCTAATTGACAAAATAAGATTAATGCTTATGAAGAAATATAAAATCTCATCCCTTCCCCAATATCGCGCCACACCCCTACCCCTTAATTCCCTGGTTGAACGTGATGGACATATGTCTTTTTTCGACCGTACTAACTATGTAACTATGTAACATAACATGGGGGGGGGGGGGTCTCCTGGCTGTTCACACAGGTGTGTCATTGCTGTACATTGACCATGCATTGCTTCTGTGGTATTGCAAAGGCAAAGACAAATGCTTCCAGCCATCCATTGCACTAATGGATTGGTCATCAGCTGGCTGTCTATGTCCCGCATCAATATAGACCAAAGTACAGAGGGTTAGGCTATGCTATTGTGCACCTACCTGATGCATCAGAAGGTGCGAGGCCCTTGCTAAATTCTGTGCACAGACTTTGAGATCTATACTTTAGACTGTATCTAAACCTGCTCCAACATGGACTGACATTCTGGCCTACTTTCAGCCGATGCGACTTGTCTGTCGCTGAACAGTCGCTTTTTATGTATTCAGCACCTATGTATAATGTTGTAAAAATGCTCTAGAAGCTAAAGTCGCAGAAATGTCACACATATTTGGCCTGCAACTTTCTGTGCGACAAATTCAGACAGGAAAAATCAGTATAAATCCTTAGAAAATTATCCCCCAGTGTCTCCATCTGCTGGCGGTATTGAATAAGCATTGCTGCACTGATGGGGTATGCATTAGACAAAAAAAAAGAAGAAAAAGAAGAATAATACGCCCAGAAAAGAGGCGAAAAGGAGAAAAACGTAAAAAAACGTGAAAAAAAAGTAAGAGGAAGAGAAGGGAAAAAAAGGTGGAAATGGGTTTAAAAGTGATTTCGGCGGAGAAATATATATATATATATATATATATATATATATATATATATATACGCGCACACACACACATATATATAAACGTATTCTCCGTTGAGATATTGCAGCCGCTGCTGTGTCCAGGCCCAGGAGCCTTAGCACTGTGCTGTGATGTCACTCAATACCACTGACATCACTAGGTGTAAACAACATCTCTCCTTTGCTGTGTATGTGACTATGGAGCTGTTTGGTGATGTCGTCTATTATGGCCTTCATAGAAGCAACAGGAGATTGTTGCATCCATCTAGAACCCTCAGAACTACAGTGCTATGATGTCACTCACTTCCACAGGCCTTGCAGAGTGTAAACAACAACAACCCAGCTTTGTTGTGTATGTAACCATAGGGATTTGTGATGTCACCTAGAACCTTCACAGCAGCGACAGCTTTATGAGGAGCATCAGCACTGCTCTGCCTGAGCAGAACCATCACCGCCATAGGTTGTCAAATAACCCGGATTTAACCCACACAGGTAAGTCCAATGGGGTGCAGGCATGTCCTCTATGCTTACAGCTTCCCGTGGGTGTTGGTTTGATACCGTTTGGGGACAGCCAAGGAGGCATCTGCAGGCAACAAAGGTAGGTGTGTGCTTGTGTGTGTGTTTCCTATGCAGATCCTAAGCCCAGTGTCACATGCAAGTAGGAGGAGTAAGAAGGGTTCCTGGCAAATCCGGGTTATGGATTGCATTTAAAAAGGCCCCGTGGGAGTGCAATGGGCCCCTGTCTTGCTGCTTAGCAATAATGGTATGGGTTTAGGTTCTGCTGTGTGTACTGGTGGTTGACTGCCCCCCAGCCCAGAGTGTGCATGGAAAATTGTCTGGCAGCCTCCCTGACAGCAAGCAGTGATAGTGCCCATGAAGGGGACCTTGTTGGGCCCGCCCCTTTCACGGTTATCGCTTCTCGGCCTTTTGGCTAAGATCAAGTGTAGTATCTGTTCTTATCAGTTTAATATCTGATACGTCCCCTATCTGGGGACCATATATTAAATGGATTTTTGAGAACGGGGGCCGATTTCGAAGCTTGCTTCCGTCGCCCTATGCATTGACCCGATATGGCAGTATCTTCGGGTACAGTGCACCACCCCCTTACAGGGTTAAAAAGAAAGATTCCTACTTTCATTGCTACCTGCTTGCTGGCTAGCCAGCTAGCCAGCCCTGTGGGCCTTGCTGCTGCTGCAGCCAAAAAACAAAAGGTGGTGCTGCTGCTGCTTCTGCTGCTTCTGCTTCTGCTTGTGTCTGGCCCCTGTTGGAGCGTCCAGGCACAGGACTTCTGCTGCTGCTGACTAAATGGCCTCCTTAATTGGATCATTTGAGTAGCCAGCACACCTGTGCAGGTAGGGCATGACATGATAGGCAGCTGCCTTGATAGCGGGTGGGTGCTGAATGTTCCTAATTGACAAAATAAGATTAATGCTTATGAAGAAATATAAAATCTCATCCCTTCCCCAATATCGCGCCACACCCCTACCCCTTAATTCCCTGGTTGAACGTGATGGACATATGTCTTTTTTCGACCGTACTAACTATGTAACTATGTAACATAACATGGGGGGGGGGGGGTCTCCTGGCTGTTCACACAGGTGTGTCATTGCTGTACATTGACCATGCATTGCTTCTGTGGTATTGCAAAGGCAAAGACAAATGCTTCCAGCCATCCATTGCACTAATGGATTGGTCATCAGCTGGCTGTCTATGTCCCGCATCAATATAGACCAAAGTACAGAGGGTTAGGCTATGCTATTGTGCACCTACCTGATGCATCAGAAGGTGCGAGGCCCTTGCTAAATTCTGTGCACAGACTTTGAGATCTATACTTTAGACTGTATCTAAACCTGCTCCAACATGGACTGACATTCTGGCCTACTTTCAGCCGATGCGACTTGTCTGTCGCTGAACAGTCGCTTTTTATGTATTCAGCACCTATGTATAATGTTGTAAAAATGCTCTAGAAGCTAAAGTCGCAGAAATGTCACACATATTTGGCCTGCAACTTTCTGTGCGACAAATTCAGACAGGAAAAATCAGTATAAATCCTTAGAAAATTATCCCCCAGTGTCTCCATCTGCTGGCGGTATTGAATAAGCATTGCTGCACTGATGGGGTATGCATTAGACGAAAAAAAAGAAGAAAAAGAAGAATAATACGCCCAGAAAAGAGGCGAAAAGGAGAAAAACGTAAAAAAACGTGAAAAAAAAGTAAGAGGAAGAGAAGGGAAAAAAAGGTGGAAATGGGTTTAAAAGTGATTTCGGCGGAGAAATATATATATATATATATATATATATATATATATATATATATATATATATATATATACGCGCACACACACACATATATATAAACGTATTCTCCGTTGAGATATTGCAGCCGCTGCTGTGTCCAGGCCCAGGAGCCTTAGCACTGTGCTGTGATGTCACTCAATACCACTGACATCACTAGGTGTAAACAACATCTCTCCTTTGCTGTGTATGTGACTATGGAGCTGTTTGGTGATGTCGTCTATTATGGCCTTCATAGAAGCAACAGGAGATTGTTGCATCCATCTAGAACCCTCAGAACTACAGTGCTATGATGTCACTCACTTCCACAGGCCTTGCAGAGTGTAAACAACAACAACCCAGCTTTGTTGTGTATGTAACCATAGGGATTTGTGATGTCACCTAGAACCTTCACAGCAGCGACAGCTTTATGAGGAGCATCAGCACTGCTCTGCCTGAGCAGAACCATCACCGCCATAGGTTGTCAAATAACCCGGATTTAACCCACACAGGTAAGTCCAATGGGGTGCAGGCATGTCCTCTATGCTTACAGCTTCCCGTGGGTGTTGGTTTGATACCGTTTGGGGACAGCCAAGGAGGCATCTGCAGGCAACAAAGGTAGGTGTGTGCTTGTGTGTGTGTTTCCTATGCAGATCCTAAGCCCAGTGTCACATGCAAGTAGGAGGAGTAAGAAGGGTTCCTGGCAAATCCGGGTTATGGATTGCATTTAAAAAGGCCCCGTGGGAGTGCAATGGGCCCCTGTCTTGCTGCTTAGCAATAATGGTATGGGTTTAGGTTCTGCTGTGTGTACTGGTGGTTGACTGCCCCCCAGCCCAGAGTGTGCATGGAAAATTGTCTGGCAGCCTCCCTGACAGCAAGCAGTGATAGTGCCCATGAAGGGGACCTTGTTGGGCCCGCCCCTTTCACGGTTATCGCTTCTCGGCCTTTTGGCTAAGATCAAGTGTAGTATCTGTTCTTATCAGTTTAATATCTGATACGTCCCCTATCTGGGGACCATATATTAAATGGATTTTTGAGAACGGGGGCCGATTTCGAAGCTTGCTTCCGTCGCCCTATGCATTGACCCGATATGGCAGTATCTTCGGGTACAGTGCACCACCCCCTTACAGGGTTAAAAAGAAAGATTCCTACTTTCATTGCTACCTGCTTGCTGGCTAGCCAGCTAGCCAGCCCTGTGGGCCTTGCTGCTGCTGCAGCCAAAAAACAAAAGGTGGTGCTGCTGCTGCTTCTGCTGCTTCTGCTTCTGCTTGTGTCTGGCCCCTGTTGGAGCGTCCAGGCACAGGACTTCTGCTGCTGCTGACTAAATGGCCTCCTTAATTGGATCATTTGAGTAGCCAGCACACCTGTGCAGGTAGGGCATGACATGATAGGCAGCTGCCTTGATAGCGGGTGGGTGCTGAATGTTCCTAATTGACAAAATAAGATTAATGCTTATGAAGAAATATAAAATCTCATCCCTTCCCCAATATCGCGCCACACCCCTACCCCTTAATTCCCTGGTTGAACGTGATGGACATATGTCTTTTTTCGACCGTACTAACTATGTAACTATGTAACATAACATGGGGGGGGGGGGTCTCCTGGCTGTTCACACAGGTGTGTCATTGCTGTACATTGACCATGCATTGCTTCTGTGGTATTGCAAAGGCAAAGACAAATGCTTCCAGCCATCCATTGCACTAATGGATTGGTCATCAGCTGGCTGTCTATGTCCCGCATCAATATAGACCAAAGTACAGAGGGTTAGGCTATGCTATTGTGCACCTACCTGATGCATCAGAAGGTGCGAGGCCCTTGCTAAATTCTGTGCACAGACTTTGAGATCTATACTTTAGACTGTATCTAAACCTGCTCCAACATGGACTGACATTCTGGCCTACTTTCAGCCGATGCGACTTGTCTGTCGCTGAACAGTCGCTTTTTATGTATTCAGCACCTATGTATAATGTTGTAAAAATGCTCTAGAAGCTAAAGTCGCAGAAATGTCACACATATTTGGCCTGCAACTTTCTGTGCGACAAATTCAGACAGGAAAAATCAGTATAAATCCTTAGAAAATTATCCCCCAGTGTCTCCATCTGCTGGCGGTATTGAATAAGCATTGCTGCACTGATGGGGTATGCATTAGACAAAAAAAAAGAAGAAAAAGAAGAATAATACGCCCAGAAAAGAGGCGAAAAGGAGAAAAACGTAAAAAAACGTGAAAAAAAAGTAAGAGGAAGAGAAGGGAAAAAAAGGTGGAAATGGGTTTAAAAGTGATTTCGGCGGAGAATATATATATATATATATATATATATATATATATATATATATATATATATATATACGCGCACACACACACATATATATAAACGTATTCTCCGTTGAGATATTGCAGCCGCTGCTGTGTCCAGGCCCAGGAGCCTTAGCACTGTGCTGTGATGTCACTCAATACCACTGACATCACTAGGTGTAAACAACATCTCTCCTTTGCTGTGTATGTGACTATGGAGCTGTTTGGTGATGTCGTCTATTATGGCCTTCATAGAAGCAACAGGAGATTGTTGCATCCATCTAGAACCCTCAGAACTACAGTGCTATGATGTCACTCACTTCCACAGGCCTTGCAGAGTGTAAACAACAACAACCCAGCTTTGTTGTGTATGTAACCATAGGGATTTGTGATGTCACCTAGAACCTTCACAGCAGCGACAGCTTTATGAGGAGCATCAGCACTGCTCTGCCTGAGCAGAACCATCACCGCCATAGGTTGTCAAATAACCCGGATTTAACCCACACAGGTAAGTCCAATGGGGTGCAGGCATGTCCTCTATGCTTACAGCTTCCCGTGGGTGTTGGTTTGATACCGTTTGGGGACAGCCAAGGAGGCATCTGCAGGCAACAAAGGTAGGTGTGTGCTTGTGTGTGTGTTTCCTATGCAGATCCTAAGCCCAGTGTCACATGCAAGTAGGAGGAGTAAGAAGGGTTCCTGGCAAATCCGGGTTATGGATTGCATTTAAAAAGGCCCCGTGGGAGTGCAATGGGCCCCTGTCTTGCTGCTTAGCAATAATGGTATGGGTTTAGGTTCTGCTGTGTGTACTGGTGGTTGACTGCCCCCCAGCCCAGAGTGTGCATGGAAAATTGTCTGGCAGCCTCCCTGACAGCAAGCAGTGATAGTGCCCATGAAGGGGACCTTGTTGGGCCCGCCCCTTTCACGGTTATCGCTTCTCGGCCTTTTGGCTAAGATCAAGTGTAGTATCTGTTCTTATCAGTTTAATATCTGATACGTCCCCTATCTGGGGACCATATATTAAATGGATTTTTGAGAACGGGGGCCGATTTCGAAGCTTGCTTCCGTCGCCCTATGCATTGACCCGATATGGCAGTATCTTCGGGTACAGTGCACCACCCCCTTACAGGGTTAAAAAGAAAGATTCCTACTTTCATTGCTACCTGCTTGCTGGCTAGCCAGCTAGCCAGCCCTGTGGGCCTTGCTGCTGCTGCAGCCAAAAAACAAAAGGTGGTGCTGCTGCTGCTTCTGCTGCTTCTGCTTCTGCTTGTGTCTGGCCCCTGTTGGAGCGTCCAGGCACAGGACTTCTGCTGCTGCTGACTAAATGGCCTCCTTAATTGGATCATTTGAGTAGCCAGCACACCTGTGCAGGTAGGGCATGACATGATAGGCAGCTGCCTTGATAGCGGGTGGGTGCTGAATGTTCCTAATTGACAAAATAAGATTAATGCTTATGAAGAAATATAAAATCTCATCCCTTCCCCAATATCGCGCCACACCCCTACCCCTTAATTCCCTGGTTGAACGTGATGGACATATGTCTTTTTTCGACCGTACTAACTATGTAACTATGTAACATAACATGGGGGGGGGGGGGTCTCCTGGCTGTTCACACAGGTGTGTCATTGCTGTACATTGACCATGCATTGCTTCTGTGGTATTGCAAAGGCAAAGACAAATGCTTCCAGCCATCCATTGCACTAATGGATTGGTCATCAGCTGGCTGTCTATGTCCCGCATCAATATAGACCAAAGTACAGAGGGTTAGGCTATGCTATTGTGCACCTACCTGATGCATCAGAAGGTGCGAGGCCCTTGCTAAATTCTGTGCACAGACTTTGAGATCTATACTTTAGACTGTATCTAAACCTGCTCCAACATGGACTGACATTCTGGCCTACTTTCAGCCGATGCGACTTGTCTGTCGCTGAACAGTCGCTTTTTATGTATTCAGCACCTATGTATAATGTTGTAAAAATGCTCTAGAAGCTAAAGTCGCAGAAATGTCACACATATTTGGCCTGCAACTTTCTGTGCGACAAATTCAGACAGGAAAAATCAGTATAAATCCTTAGAAAATTATCCCCCAGTGTCTCCATCTGCTGGCGGTATTGAATAAGCATTGCTGCACTGATGGGGTATGCATTAGACAAAAAAAAAGAAGAAAAAGAAGAATAATACGCCCAGAAAAGAGGCGAAAAGGAGAAAAAACGTAAAAAAACGTGAAAAAAAAGTAAGAGGAAGAGAAGGGAAAAAAAGGTGGAAATGGGTTTAAAAGTGATTTCGGCGGAGAAATATATATATATATATATATATATATATATATATATATATATATATATATATACGCGCACACACACACATATATATAAACGTATTCTCCGTTGAGATATTGCAGCCGCTGCTGTGTCCAGGCCCAGGAGCCTTAGCACTGTGCTGTGATGTCACTCAATACCACTGACATCACTAGGTGTAAACAACATCTCTCCTTTGCTGTGTATGTGACTATGGAGCTGTTTGGTGATGTCGTCTATTATGGCCTTCATAGAAGCAACAGGAGATTGTTGCATCCATCTAGAACCCTCAGAACTACAGTGCTATGATGTCACTCACTTCCACAGGCCTTGCAGAGTGTAAACAACAACAACCCAGCTTTGTTGTGTATGTAACCATAGGGATTTGTGATGTCACCTAGAACCTTCACAGCAGCGACAGCTTTATGAGGAGCATCAGCACTGCTCTGCCTGAGCAGAACCATCACCGCCATAGGTTGTCAAATAACCCGGATTTAACCCACACAGGTAAGTCCAATGGGGTGCAGGCATGTCCTCTATGCTTACAGCTTCCCGTGGGTGTTGGTTTGATACCGTTTGGGGACAGCCAAGGAGGCATCTGCAGGCAACAAAGGTAGGTGTGTGCTTGTGTGTGTGTTTCCTATGCAGATCCTAAGCCCAGTGTCACATGCAAGTAGGAGGAGTAAGAAGGGTTCCTGGCAAATCCGGGTTATGGATTGCATTTAAAAAGGCCCCGTGGGAGTGCAATGGGCCCCTGTCTTGCTGCTTAGCAATAATGGTATGGGTTTAGGTTCTGCTGTGTGTACTGGTGGTTGACTGCCCCCCAGCCCAGAGTGTGCATGGAAAATTGTCTGGCAGCCTCCCTGACAGCAAGCAGTGATAGTGCCCATGAAGGGGACCTTGTTGGGCCCGCCCCTTTCACGGTTATCGCTTCTCGGCCTTTTGGCTAAGATCAAGTGTAGTATCTGTTCTTATCAGTTTAATATCTGATACGTCCCCTATCTGGGGACCATATATTAAATGGATTTTTGAGAACGGGGGCCGATTTCGAAGCTTGCTTCCGTCGCCCTATGCATTGACCCGATATGGCAGTATCTTCGGGTACAGTGCACCACCCCCTTACAGGGTTAAAAAGAAAGATTCCTACTTTCATTGCTACCTGCTTGCTGGCTAGCCAGCTAGCCAGCCCTGTGGGCCTTGCTGCTGCTGCAGCCAAAAAACAAAAGGTGGTGCTGCTGCTGCTTCTGCTGCTTCTGCTTCTGCTTGTGTCTGGCCCCTGTTGGAGCGTCCAGGCACAGGACTTCTGCTGCTGCTGACTAAATGGCCTCCTTAATTGGATCATTTGAGTAGCCAGCACACCTGTGCAGGTAGGGCATGACATGATAGGCAGCTGCCTTGATAGCGGGTGGGTGCTGAATGTTCCTAATTGACAAAATAAGATTAATGCTTATGAAGAAATATAAAATCTCATCCCTTCCCCAATATCGCGCCACACCCCTACCCCTTAATTCCCTGGTTGAACGTGATGGACATATGTCTTTTTTCGACCGTACTAACTATGTAACTATGTAACATAACATGGGGGGGGGGGGTCTCCTGGCTGTTCACACAGGTGTGTCATTGCTGTACATTGACCATGCATTGCTTCTGTGGTATTGCAAAGGCAAAGACAAATGCTTCCAGCCATCCATTGCACTAATGGATTGGTCATCAGCTGGCTGTCTATGTCCCGCATCAATATAGACCAAAGTACAGAGGGTTAGGCTATGCTATTGTGCACCTACCTGATGCATCAGAAGGTGCGAGGCCCTTGCTAAATTCTGTGCACAGACTTTGAGATCTATACTTTAGACTGTATCTAAACCTGCTCCAACATGGACTGACATTCTGGCCTACTTTCAGCCGATGCGACTTGTCTGTCGCTGAACAGTCGCTTTTTATGTATTCAGCACCTATGTATAATGTTGTAAAAATGCTCTAGAAGCTAAAGTCGCAGAAATGTCACACATATTTGGCCTGCAACTTTCTGTGCGACAAATTCAGACAGGAAAAATCAGTATAAATCCTTAGAAAATTATCCCCCAGTGTCTCCATCTGCTGGCGGTATTGAATAAGCATTGCTGCACTGATGGGGTATGCATTAGACAAAAAAAAAGAAGAAAAAGAAGAATAATACGCCCAGAAAAGAGGCGAAAAGGAGAAAAACGTAAAAAAACGTGAAAAAAAAGTAAGAGGAAGAGAAGGGAAAAAAAGGTGGAAATGGGTTTAAAAGTGATTTCGGCGGAGAAATATATATATATATATATATATATATATATATATATATATATATATATATACGCGCACACACACACATATATATAAACGTATTCTCCGTTGAGATATTGCAGCCGCTGCTGTGTCCAGGCCCAGGAGCCTTAGCACTGTGCTGTGATGTCACTCAATACCACTGACATCACTAGGTGTAAACAACATCTCTCCTTTGCTGTGTATGTGACTATGGAGCTGTTTGGTGATGTCGTCTATTATGGCCTTCATAGAAGCAACAGGAGATTGTTGCATCCATCTAGAACCCTCAGAACTACAGTGCTATGATGTCACTCACTTCCACAGGCCTTGCAGAGTGTAAACAACAACAACCCAGCTTTGTTGTGTATGTAACCATAGGGATTTGTGATGTCACCTAGAACCTTCACAGCAGCGACAGCTTTATGAGGAGCATCAGCACTGCTCTGCCTGAGCAGAACCATCACCGCCATAGGTTGTCAAATAACCCGGATTTAACCCACACAGGTAAGTCCAATGGGGTGCAGGCATGTCCTCTATGCTTACAGCTTCCCGTGGGTGTTGGTTTGATACCGTTTGGGGACAGCCAAGGAGGCATCTGCAGGCAACAAAGGTAGGTGTGTGCTTGTGTGTGTTGTTTCCTATGCAGATCCTAAGCCCAGTGTCACATGCAAGTAGGAGGAGTAAGAAGGGTTCCTGGCAAATCCGGGTTATGGATTGCATTTAAAAAGGCCCCGTGGGAGTGCAATGGGCCCCTGTCTTGCTGCTTAGCAATAATGGTATGGGTTTAGGTTCTGCTGTGTGTACTGGTGGTTGACTGCCCCCCAGCCCAGAGTGTGCATGGAAAATTGTCTGGCAGCCTCCCTGACAGCAAGCAGTGATAGTGCCCATGAAGGGGACCTTGTTGGGCCCGCCCCTTTCACGGTTATCGCTTCTCGGCCTTTTGGCTAAGATCAAGTGTAGTATCTGTTCTTATCAGTTTAATATCTGATACGTCCCCTATCTGGGGACCATATATTAAATGGATTTTTGAGAACGGGGGCCGATTTCGAAGCTTGCTTCCGTCGCCCTATGCATTGACCCGATATGGCAGTATCTTCGGGTACAGTGCACCACCCCCTTACAGGGTTAAAAAGAAAGATTCCTACTTTCATTGCTACCTGCTTGCTGGCTAGCCAGCTAGCCAGCCCTGTGGGCCTTGCTGCTGCTGCAGCCAAAAAACAAAAGGTGGTGCTGCTGCTGCTTCTGCTGCTTCTGCTTCTGCTTGTGTCTGGCCCCTGTTGGAGCGTCCAGGCACAGGACTTCTGCTGCTGCTGACTAAATGGCCTCCTTAATTGGATCATTTGAGTAGCCAGCACACCTGTGCAGGTAGGGCATGACATGATAGGCAGCTGCCTTGATAGCGGGTGGGTGCTGAATGTTCCTAATTGACAAAATAAGATTAATGCTTATGAAGAAATATAAAATCTCATCCCTTCCCCAATATCGCGCCACACCCCTACCCCTTAATTCCCTGGTTGAACGTGATGGACATATGTCTTTTTTCGACCGTACTAACTATGTAACTATGTAACATAACATGGGGGGGGGGGGTCTCCTGGCTGTTCACACAGGTGTGTCATTGCTGTACATTGACCATGCATTGCTTCTGTGGTATTGCAAAGGCAAAGACAAATGCTTCCAGCCATCCATTGCACTAATGGATTGGTCATCAGCTGGCTGTCTATGTCCCGCATCAATATAGACCAAAGTACAGAGGGTTAGGCTATGCTATTGTGCACCTACCTGATGCATCAGAAGGTGCGAGGCCCTTGCTAAATTCTGTGCACAGACTTTGAGATCTATACTTTAGACTGTATCTAAACCTGCTCCAACATGGACTGACATTCTGGCCTACTTTCAGCCGATGCGACTTGTCTGTCGCTGAACAGTCGCTTTTTATGTATTCAGCACCTATGTATAATGTTGTAAAAATGCTCTAGAAGCTAAAGTCGCAGAAATGTCACACATATTTGGCCTGCAACTTTCTGTGCGACAAATTCAGACAGGAAAAATCAGTATAAATCCTTAGAAAATTATCCCCCAGTGTCTCCATCTGCTGGCGGTATTGAATAAGCATTGCTGCACTGATGGGGTATGCATTAGACAAAAAAAAAGAAGAAAAAGAAGAATAATACGCCCAGAAAAGAGGCGAAAAGGAGAAAAACGTAAAAAAACGTGAAAAAAAAGTAAGAGGAAGAGAAGGGAAAAAAAGGTGGAAATGGGTTTAAAAGTGATTTCGGCGGAGAAATATATATATATATATATATATATATATATATATATATATATATATATATATACGCGCACACACACACATATATATAAACGTATTCTCCGTTGAGATATTGCAGCCGCTGCTGTGTCCAGGCCCAGGAGCCTTAGCACTGTGCTGTGATGTCACTCAATACCACTGACATCACTAGGTGTAAACAACATCTCTCCTTTGCTGTGTATGTGACTATGGAGCTGTTTGGTGATGTCGTCTATTATGGCCTTCATAGAAGCAACAGGAGATTGTTGCATCCATCTAGAACCCTCAGAACTACAGTGCTATGATGTCACTCACTTCCACAGGCCTTGCAGAGTGTAAACAACAACAACCCAGCTTTGTTGTGTATGTAACCATAGGGATTTGTGATGTCACCTAGAACCTTCACAGCAGCGACAGCTTTATGAGGAGCATCAGCACTGCTCTGCCTGAGCAGAACCATCACCGCCATAGGTTGTCAAATAACCCGGATTTAACCCACACAGGTAAGTCCAATGGGGTGCAGGCATGTCCTCTATGCTTACAGCTTCCCGTGGGTGTTGGTTTGATACCGTTTGGGGACAGCCAAGGAGGCATCTGCAGGCAACAAAGGTAGGTGTGTGCTTGTGTGTGTGTTTCCTATGCAGATCCTAAGCCCAGTGTCACATGCAAGTAGGAGGAGTAAGAAGGGTTCCTGGCAAATCCGGGTTATGGATTGCATTTAAAAAGGCCCCGTGGGAGTGCAATGGGCCCCTGTCTTGCTGCTTAGCAATAATGGTATGGGTTTAGGTTCTGCTGTGTGTACTGGTGGTTGACTGCCCCCCAGCCCAGAGTGTGCATGGAAAATTGTCTGGCAGCCTCCCTGACAGCAAGCAGTGATAGTGCCCATGAAGGGGACCTTGTTGGGCCCGCCCCTTTCACGGTTATCGCTTCTCGGCCTTTTGGCTAAGATCAAGTGTAGTATCTGTTCTTATCAGTTTAATATCTGATACGTCCCCTATCTGGGGACCATATATTAAATGGATTTTTGAGAACGGGGGCCGATTTCGAAGCTTGCTTCCGTCGCCCTATGCATTGACCCGATATGGCAGTATCTTCGGGTACAGTGCACCACCCCCTTACAGGGTTAAAAAGAAAGATTCCTACTTTCATTGCTACCTGCTTGCTGGCTAGCCAGCTAGCCAGCCCTGTGGGCCTTGCTGCTGCTGCAGCCAAAAAACAAAAGGTGGTGCTGCTGCTGCTTCTGCTGCTTCTGCTTCTGCTTGTGTCTGGCCCCTGTTGGAGCGTCCAGGCACAGGACTTCTGCTGCTGCTGACTAAATGGCCTCCTTAATTGGATCATTTGAGTAGCCAGCACACCTGTGCAGGTAGGGCATGACATGATAGGCAGCTGCCTTGATAGCGGGTGGGTGCTGAATGTTCCTAATTGACAAAATAAGATTAATGCTTATGAAGAAATATAAAATCTCATCCCTTCCCCAATATCGCGCCACACCCCTACC